>NW_017306710.1:859631-928545 GCF_000935625.1 Nanorana parkeri
AGCTTTCAAACAAGAAACAGTGGCAGATGGAATTCAACACTCATGGTGTGATTTACTAAATTTCCGCCCGGACAGCCAGTCATGATATGGAGAAGGTTCTATTGGCTGTCTGAAGCAAGCACATTTGCTGGTCTGGCAAACCCTGAATATATCACGCCCTTGGTCTCTCAGTCACACAGAAGTGTTTAATGCTTCCAGAATGCCAATGAATACTGCTTGGAAAAAAAATAATGCTCCAAGGGTCCATGTGCCAAGATTAAACAAAGGTACTACCATCCACAAGCAGAAGTTTAATAAAAATTAAAATAAGTATTAAGCAATTTGTAAAAATGTTACGTGGACGCTACCTGAAAGCTAAAATAATAATAATAATAATATTTGATTTATAGTTTAAATTGTGTGCTTGCCTAAGTGACTAAGTAATATGTGTAATTGGGGCAGTTAGATTTAAACATTGCATTGCACATGAAGGTGCTCCCCTTTTTTAGTAAGTTCAATATTTTAACTATAAAATATGAATAAAAAAATGTACGAACTGTACTATATTTTAACAACATTCCTAATATTCAGCTTTAATTGGACACCATTGGGATACCTGGCAGCAGTAGAAGAAGGAATGATACTGACTGCTTAAGAGAAAGAGAGAGAGAAAGAGAGAGAGAGAGAGAGAGAGAGAGAGAGAGAAAGAAATGGAGAATTCATGCAGAGCTGCTGATAGACATAACTCCCCTGAGCCCCTTCAGTAGAGATCACATGACCAATGCACTAGCCACCCCAAGATGCATATGTGTTTTCCATAGTAGTCTATTAGACTACTTTGCAGGCATGGGCAGCAACAAGGGAGTCTTTTGGCCGATAGGTGGAATATTTGTAATCCGGGGAGCAGGATACATGTACTTTATCTGAAAGTACCCTTATCCTTTAATCATGTGCCAACAGCTACACATTTGTAAAAATGCTGTATTAGAGTAAGGAAACGTTATCACGTATACTGCAATAAGTGTGAAGCTGACTAACCACAATGAAGTGATCTTTCTTTGGGTATTTTTTTACTAGCTGCAGAATATAAAGGATTCCAATATACCAGACATATTGCACCCTAGTAACCTCATATTATAGTTAATACAAAAGATGCAATTAATTAGCTTAAATAAATAAGTGAAACTACGGACTCCGATTGCAGTGTGGCCATACATCTGCTTAAAAAACCCACATGCACATTTAGAAAGTACAAAGGAGTGTTTTACATTTTACAAATGTGCATTGTACTCCACTTGTTTCAGAACTCTATGAATAAGAGAAAAAAAAGGTGAGAAGAGAGCCTGTGACCTGTCAAAGCAGTGTGACTGGCCTCTCCTCTAAAAACTCCATGGACAGCGCAGGCTGCACACCGCCGCCGGCATTTTATGAATGAGATATATAATGCAGGGTGCAGTGTGGAGTAACATTATGGTGTCTAGTGGAAAGCGGTATCTGTTCTTTGCTATAAATAGCCCCCGTAGTGTCAGTATTTAAATACAGTGGGGGGAATTTATCATCACAATTGCGAGTGTTTGAACTTGCACGGAATATATTTGACGCACTTTGCACCAGATTTATGTTGCAAGTGTAATGTTGTTGATAAATTAGGTTAAATAGATTCCAGGAAAGAAGACTCGTAACTCCAGGCAAAAAGCTTAACTGTCGCTGTCGAAGAAGTGGTCAAGGGACATCTTAAGTTGTGATTGTTTTCTTAGGTGATGCTCCAGTTTCAGACAGCCGCAGAACAAGTGGAGATGGAAACAGGTGCAAAAAAGGCATAAAACACATGCAGTTGAAAAAGTAGTGCAAGCTCTGGTCAAAACAAGTGCAAAGCACGTGCAGTTGAAAAAGCAGTGCAAGCTCTGGTCAAAACAGGTGCAAAACACGTGCAATTGGAAAAGTAGTGCAAACTCAGGTCAAAACAGACGCAAAACACATGCAATTGCAAAAGTAGTGCAAGCTCAGGTCAAAACAGCCGCACATGTTAAAAAACAGATTTGCACATTAACAAAATGATCTAAGAGGCTAAAACTGTCACAATTGCTTTGCTTTGATAAATTCCCTCCATAGTTTTTAAGCTGCCCACATTAGAAACCAGTGGGGCGTGTAGGCATGATCTGACAAAGGTCCGTGGATTACACCTGTGGTATAAACACTGGCGGAATTACCAGGGTCGCAGCGGTCGCATTTGCGATCGGGCCCTATGACTTGTCATGCCCCCCTCCATGCCCCCCCCCCAGCTGCCTTCTTCTGTGCCATGGTTTTCGGGGTCTTCAGCTCTTCTGGGTGACCCAAGCCCACGGCAAGGGTCTGCTGTGTGAACAGTGGCACAGGAACGCTGTACTCGCAGAGCGCTCCTGTGTCAGATGTCACAGCCTGAGCACATGTGTGCTCTATCTTCTGTATTGGAGGGCAGGCTCATAAACAAAGCCTGTCACCTCCAAATTCTATCACACAGGGGCTTGTTATCCCCTGTGTGATAGCAATAAAGATAAGTGAAAAAAAATAGTAAAAAATCAAATAATTAATTTATCCGCAAAGCCCAACGTGTATGGAGTCCCATGATTTCGACTGGTGGCCTCCTGGGACTACACACATGCACTACCCCGGTAACTGCCAAGGCACCAACATTTTTTTATGGTGGGTGGAGTGGGGGGCCCTTCATGGTTTCTTGCACCGGGGCCCTGAGGTTTCTAGTTATGCCTCTGGGAATAAATATGAAAACACCACAAGGAAGTGATCAAACAAGGTTTTCCACCCTGTGCAATTGCTATTTTTCCTCCTGCTCATGTATACCAGTGTCTGTTCAGTCTTCATATACATGAGATTGTTACTAGATACTAGATTGTTACTAGGAAAGATTTGCTTTAAAGTTCTCCGAAGAATTTGAGGTATTTGCAAGCGGTTATGGAAAAATTGGGATTTGGCCGTCTTCCGTAAGTGGGTAGAGGTGTTGTATAGCCAGCCTAGAGCCGCCATAAAGATGGGGGGATCCTGTCCTCAAGTTTTCCGATCCTTAGGGGCACAAGGCAGGGATGTCCGTTATCCCCCGGACTGTTTGCCTTGGCGATAGAACCCATTGCATTTGCCATCAGACAATCCGCGGGCATCCGGGGTCTTAGAGTGGGCGGGTTGGAGGAAAAAGTGGCTTTATATGCCGATGATATGCTTTTGTTCCTGGCTGACATGCACCAATCACTGGTGGAGTCACTTGGTATTTTGCAGAGATTCACTTCCTGCTCGGGACTGTCTGTTAACTGGTCTAAATCGCAATACCTTCCCTTAGACCCCTTGGATCATGCCTCAATTGCATCTACTACCCAGTTGCAACAGGTCGACCGGAATTAAGTATTTGGGGCTGACTGTCTCCAACTCTGTGTCAGATTTTGTGGCGCTTTATTTCTCCTCAGCGATAGCCCAGTTTAAGACCCGGCTCTAGGTGTGGAAAAATCTGCCCCTGACTCTGATTGGCCGTGTTAACCTGGTTAAAATGAAACTGCTGCCCCTGCTCCTATATACCTTGCGTAACTCTCCGGTGTGGATACCGAAGCAGATTTTTAGAACGATTGATGCCTTGGTGTCTGAATTCCTTTGGAATGGGAAGGCACACAGGATCAAATTGTCAATCCTTCAACTTCCGTGGGGGGAGAGGGGGTTGGCGGCCCCTAACTTCTACTACTATTTTCTGGCAGGTCAGCTAACCGTTGCTCACAGGTAGCTCACGGTACAGGATTCGAATCCCGCGGTCACTTTGGAGGCTGCCTTGGTGGGATCATATGAAGCCCTGGAACATCTGGTATATAGGGGCAAAAACTCCCCACATCGTCAGACGCCCTCCATGAGAGCGGTGATGACGGCATGGACTGTAGTGGAAGGTCGGGTGGTAGAGCCTGGGAAGTCTCTCTCCCCACACACACCATTGTGGAGAAACCCTCATCTTAGTCAGTTCTCAGCCTGTATGGACCCTGTAGTGTAGACCTCTAAGAAGATCCTTACAATAAGTGATATTATACATGGGGGAGAGGTACGCTCATTTGAGGACCTCCGGTCCACTCACGCACTGACAAATGGCCACTTTTTTAGGTAACTGCCTCCAGTTACGGCATGCCTTCCGTATGCAGTTCCCTGGGGGCAGGCTGACCCTCTCCATCTCTAGGATGGAGTCCTTGCTACGCACTGAGGGGCTCAATAAATCCTTATCGGTCATATACAAGACACTGTCACTCAGGGGGAGGGAGGCCTTGGAAGGCTGTCACAGGGCCTGGAGACTAGACTGCCCTGACTGGGACCCAGCGGACGAGGAGGAGATCTGGGACAGCCCTATGACCACTCTGATATCCGCAAGAGACAGGTTAATCCAATACAAAATAGTCCACAGGGCATACTACACGCCGGCCAGGCTGGCCAGGATGCGGGCCTTGACCACTGCTACGTGCTGGCGGTGTCCACATGAACCGCCAGACCTCACCCATGTTCTCTGGAGTTGCCCGGCGATTCAGGGCTATTGGCAGAGTGTGACGGAACTAGTGACAAATATCATTAAGACCCCGATCCCACATACAAGCAGACTGTGTATACTAGGCCTGATAGATGACATAGTGCCTTCAGTGGCGTTGCGCACTGTGCTGATCTACCTGTTATTCTATGCAAAGAAACTCCTAGTCCTCAACTGGAGGAAGGCAGAATCTCCAAGCCTGGGCGCATGGAAGGCTTTGGTCAACAACTCACTGCCATAACACAAGGCAACGTATGCCTGCAGGGGTTGCCCTCAGAAATTTGAGAAAGTATGGTCAGGGTGGCTGGAATCCAATAATACGCTAGGGGGAGTGATCACCTACTTTGGGGATAGCTGGCCGTTGGGGTGTTACCTGTGACGGTCCCACCTTTAATTCCTACATTGCACGAGAGTGAGAACCCAGCAGGGGTTCAGCAGGGACGACAGTACAGAGTTCACCTAGAATCTGTTTTTAGTACAGTTCCAGGCGCATGAGTTGGAAAATTTGACTCATTTTTGCACATGGGCTCCTTAAATGTTTGATGCTTATTATGCTAGCTGCTATGTGCACTTTCAGGCTTTAATGATGTACGCCTTGCTGGATATAACCACTTTATCTTGGTGCTAAACAATTAAGTAAAAAAGCCAAAGCACTTTCTCCACCGAGCAGAAAAAGTATTGGACACCAAATCACAGACACAGATTTTTATATTACTTGCTCATGTCTAACCTCAAGCCATGTGTTGTCGGGGGTACACATCTACAGTGCGGACAAATTTGGTTTGGTTCCGATATTTTGTTATTTCGGAATTCGGATCCAAAAGTCAATTTGGTTCAGGTTTCGGATTCTGACGAAATCTGAATTTCGTTAGTTTCGGATGATTTTATGAATATTCATTGCGAGTAAAACAGAAAACCATATACAGAGATTAATACTAAAGCTGAATCGCCTAGACCCGAATGGCATTCGGGAGTCCGAATTTCCGATTGCCGTTCAGATCTGGGAGCCATATACATATATTACTAAAGCTGAGGTTCCCAGACCCGAATGGCATTCGGGATACGAATTTCCAAACTGCATTCGGAAATTTGGATCCCAAATCCCAGTCGGGTCTAGGAGCCTCAGCTTTAGTATTGTATATACTGTATATGGCTCCCATGTTGCCGTAACGAAAATGAGTGTTCAGACCCATTCGGATGCATTAAATCTGACTGGCCAGAGAAGTCGCATGTCCGATTCAGACGGGATCCGAAATTCGGAAACAGAAATCGCATTCGGACGCATTGGGATTCGGAAATGTGGATGTGTCCAAATTTCCGAAAATTCGTCCGGATTTGGATTCGGAACAAAAAAAAATCGCACATGTCTAGCTGGGGGTAATATCAGTTGGGTCGGTTAGAGTACCTTACCCAAACACTACATTTCCTCCCGTGATAAACACCAGACTTGTTTCCCAATGTGCTCATCTCCCACCTCCCCTCTCCATTCATAGGGAACAAAACTTTCCTGTTTATGCACCCCTCTCTAATCTTCCTCCCTAAAGCCTATCTGATTGTTCATAAACATGCAACCATTGTAGGTACATTGGATGCCAATGACCTAAACACATGGTTAGCTTGTAAAGACTAGTCTGAAAGTCATTAAATTCACAAAGCATTTACCAAGTATTTACCAAGTTTCAAGCAACTTTTTTTCAGCCCCTTAAGCTGGCCATACACTGTTCTATTTTTTATTTTTTTCGTTTAAACTGCGGGCTAAATGAAAAAAATAAAATGGATTTCTCCATCAATGGTTACGAGCGTTAATCTAAGAATCTTTGCTGTCTTCATTGTATACTAGCAAACCTGAATAGAGCCAGCAGCTCATTGCCGGCTGCTGGCTCTGCTCCTTCAAAGATTTTCCAACCAGCTCCTTTGATCAGCTGATTGAAGGATGCTGGTCGAAAAGATGCCAACAGCGGCAGCCACTGTGCAAATTTCATCTGGTTGATCAAGAAATTTGCATAGTGTATGGCCACCTATAGATTATAACTATAAGCAAAAAATAAAAAATGACCATTGAATGATTAGATTGAAAAACAGCAAACATCATAATTTAAACTGATAAATGTACCTTCTATCTGTTTATACATATCTAGTGATGCTGTGAAATCACTGCAGTTTAGTTACCTTGTTAAGCACTGCACCATCAAGCAGGCAGAGGAGGGTTAACAGCTTTGTCACCACTGAAAAATCACCCGCTCAATGCCAATCTCTGCTGGTCATACCTATGTTTCCCCTCCAAGACTTGTAACTGACAGCATACTGCTATCAATATCAGAAGGTCACAGTTCTGTAGCTTGTAAAACTTTAGGAGACTGCACACCCTTAATCACGTATTGAAGCAGTATAAGCCAAATTCTATGGTGAGGTAACTAAATATGGGGTTTCTGCAAGCAAACCCCAAATCTAAGGTAATAGTACAAATATAACTAAGAACACCAAACATTTCAGTTTAAGATAAGTATTTTGTATTGAAACTTTCATAACAGCAAAAAAAATAAATACAGTATGTAGTATGTATAAGGGATCCCTCCACAATGGCTGCTAAACTAGACAACGGTAACCTATCTAAAAGTGATCAGTGCTAGCTAATAAAACATAGGACATAGTGAGGGATAACAAACCCGTACATATCAACATATATACAGCAAAGGAATATGACAACAAAAGCACCAGTAATAAGTAGCAAGAAAACTCGAACACCCAGCAGCAGGGATGGGGGTGGAATACCTGATGAAGTTTTAAGGTGAAAACCCCTTTATCAAGTTACATCCTACCTCTGTAGCCTCTGTCACTACAGTGTCTCAGTGACATGGAGGTCAGAAGCACTGATCACATCGGTGGACTAGTAGATTGTTGTTCCCAAGTGTCAGTGGACTTCACGAAAGATTTCTCTTGAACAGAGCAGTGTTTGCTTGGGCAGCAGAATAGGTAAGTAATGTTTCTCTTTTTTGGCAAGACTTCTAATTTTCCTGCCCAAATTGCTTTTCTAGGTCAGTGACTTGCGACCAGTGGGTAACAAATAATAAAGAGATGTCACCAGCACACCAGACTCCTTCAAGGATAGTCAATCGTGAATTTATTCAAAACTTATGTCAAATGCACACGCGCTTTCGGGACCACACAGGATCCTCACTGCTATGCCTGATGATGGTATCCTGTGTGGTCCCAAAAGCGCTTGTGTATTTGACATAAGTTTTGAATAAATTCACGATTGACTATCCTTGAAGGAGTCTGGTGTGCTGGTGACATCTCTTTATTATCTGCAACTGGCGGCGCCATCCGCGGTCATTCCAAGCACTCTTCCCCATATTTGGGATTATCCGGTAAGGAGTGCAACAAACCTTTCTCTTCATATCCTGACAGTGGGTAACAGACTCACAAACTCACAAACAGAATTTTCAGAAGATCAGCAATGGCAGTCCCCATATTTGGGGTCATAATAAGTTGACTTTCAACGATGCTTAAAGCCGTGTTAAATTGTAAAGGCAAGGTAAAGATGACAACCCTGTAGCTTCCACCTTGAAAATCAAGTTACCAGTGGCAGCTCCTATACTATCATGGTTTCATTAAAGGAAACCTATACAAAGAAAAATTTGTGGGCTGCATTTGCGGACCTCTTTAGCAACCATTCATCTCTCTGCACTGTAAACTAAAACAATCGGTTGCCATTTGATAGGATATGTTGTACACATTGATTAATTTTTACTCTGCTATATTGAGTAAGCCCAACTATTTTAAAACATTGGATCATCATTTTTTCAGACCTGCTACCAGTAGACCTCAGTGTTAGACAAGGTAATAATTAAGAGAGTATGAAAAACCAACATGTTTGTTTTTTGCAAGGCATGGAGCATATTCAGATTATTTAGATTCAATGATGTGTTCTTGGAAATACCGAAGCGTTAAGAACTTTCCTATTTGCAGGAATTTTGATGAGGGTATTGCAATGTGTCACTAGGACACCAATGCCCAAGGGCAGCACAACAAAATGTGTCAAGCTTCTCTTTCCAGTCAGCAATAACATATCAATGTTAGCTGGATGTAATAGCACCAGCTCTTAAGTATCCATGAGGTTCAGCTTATACTGAATCTGGTGGCACTGAATAAACAATAAAGTTTGAGAATGTTGTCATCTTAAAAGTCAATGCAGAAATATGAATAATTTGCTACATACTACCACTACTTGAGACCTAGCATATCAGTACCTCAGAAACAGATAACTGCACGTCAGCAAGTTGTAGAGAAAATCTGAAAAAGAAAATCAAGATCATAGAAGTATGTCTTCACAGTAGGTTCACTACATGATGTAATATTGCATAGATTTATTTTAAAATATAAAAACAGTTACTGCTCTTACAGGGGTCCAACAGGTAATAGGCATAAGAAAATCCTGGTAGCGGATGATGTCAGAATTGAACGTCCACATTGTCAGTTGTATGATTACTCTTTCTTTTAATAGCCCCTGACCCTGATTAAACAATTCCTGCAGACACTCCAAAATCTTGTGGAAAGTCTTCCCAAAATTGCGGAGGCTTTTATAGCCGTAAGGCTAGGTTCACACCTAGGTGATTCAGATGCTGAGCTGTTTCCGCGCGTTTTTCAATGCATAGAGATGTCTATAGGACCCAAACCACATGACAACCGCCCGAAAATCGCTCCTGCACCTTTTCGCGCGACAGGTGATTTCAGTCGCGCGACAAACCGCAAAGGTGTGAGCAGCCTCCATTGACTTCAATGCGAATCTGTGTTTTGTGCGACTCAAACCGCGCGATAAATTGCCTAGGGCCGGTGCACATCTATCCGACACCCCGGATTGCCGCACGGTCAGGTGCCACCTAGGTGTGCACCGGCCCTTAAGGGGGAGGGCAGGTTCACAAAAGTTTGTGGAGCACTAGCAATAACATCTATATGCACTTGCTTGACATCTGATTCCAAAACCATGTGCCAATGCTTTCGACAATATATGTGATCCTGTTAGTATGTTAGTTGCCAGTCTTTGGAGTAGGAGAGGGAAGGCATAAGACAGTTAACCCAGTCTGGCTCTGACTGTTTTGCATCTAGGAGTTGGAAAGCAATCTCCATATGTTCTTTCAGCTTAGCCTACTTTTAGAGACCCTGTCACCAGACCAACTCAAGGTCAAACAACATTCGTACCGCAGTTTGTACTCATCAAACTTCTATTCCCTCATTTATTTTATTCTTTATTCTGAATTTTAGTACTTCATAAACTATAATTCATGCATATTTGTATCTTTGACGCCATCACTTCGCCTATGGTTCAATAGCGGTACGTGTACAACTGTAGGAGGTTATCTTCACCTTCGGCATATCATTTCTTTCCTAAGTTTGGGATAACAAGTTCCATGAATCCCATGCATATCCCCCTCTCCTCTCCTAAACTGGCAGCTCGGTTCGTAATGGAAGCTGTAACATGGCAGCTGGAGTGAATATAGTAAAATAATACCGGCCACTATCTTTTCATGATGGCGCTCAGACGTCAGGATTCTGAGGCATGGGGGGTGGTGAGGGGACCGGTCCCGTGACCAGGCCCGAGGGCATGAAATAACCTTTCCAGGTAGAGGAAACTGGGACTTGGAGATAGTGAACCATGGGATGGGCTATAAAGATGTGTGTAAAAGGAACTGAGGAGTATTGTAATACATAGAGAATGCATTGTTGAAGTTTGATTTTTAACTGGAGTTTGACTTTCATTTATTCCATATCTAAACAGGGCTTGCCTTTAGCAAACAAAAACAATGTAATAATGAAACTGGCTCATCACAAAAAAAAAAAGAAAACCTTGAAGATAAGAGGTAAAAGATCCTTCAGACATTTACATATAATGGTGTGTACAGACTTATGTTGATTTCTGCATTTGCTCACAGGGAATAGTTTATACTGCGGCACCGCTTAGCTATAAAGCTATCACAGGTGACTACACAACACGAAGGCGACTATTTGCAGTTGTCTTTGTTAGCTGCTTTACTTATTAATCATTAAAGATACATTATCATCAATTAATATTTGCTGAGGTTGTAACATGATTACTATTTCTATTATCAACATAGCTGGCATTCATTGCCATCAAATATATTTTCCAAATTGTTACATGCTGAAAACTACAAAATACTGCAACATAAAAACATTTTAAAATACCTCATAATGTACAAAAAGTGTTGTAATATGTTTACACGTGGTACGAGTATATCTAAAGCCAAAACCATTTCTTTCTATTTTGGATTAAGTAAGGAATGGCTAAAACCCCTATCTGGTTATTTTTTTGCCATCTGTCTGGTTTAAGAGATTTCCCTTCACTTCCTGTCTGGTAGACACAACAGAAAGTGAAAGGAGATCTCTTAAAATTAGGTAATAATTTCTGCTCTATTCCTACAGCTTTCTGCTCTATTTCTGTTCTAGCGCTCAAAATGCTAAATTTCCCCTCATTTTTTAGTCCCAGTGACAATGGTCAGCAGCACAAACAGAGAGGGTGAATGTTCCTAGTAGGGGTACAGGCAGCAATAACAAATTAACGGGGGTGCTAATACTTCCCCACTCTATCCAAAATTAAAAAAGGTTTTGTCAAAAGTTCTACTGTAAGGTGACCCATTTCATTTTCAACACACTGCAGGGCACATGCAATGTGGTGCACTGTATATGTGCGGTGGGTCACATGTAAAATAATTGGCATTACAAAGCAAGCATTTTACTGCTTGTTAACAAAATGCAATAGTGTGAATTCGCCCTTAAAGTGACATTAAAGTCAAAGATATTTTTCCCCTCCCCAATGTTAATTAAAGCACTTACCTTAAATGATGTTTCTTAAAGGGGAACTATGAGGCGAGTGAAAATCACTCAGCCTCATAGTTCAAGCCGACGTGAGACAATGAAACTGTCACACGTCGGCTCAATAAATCGGGAAGTGAGCGAACACATACCGCCGCTCGCTTACTTCTCAATCCCGTCCCTGCAGAGAGCCGTGACTGTCACTCACGGCTCTCTGCAGGGATTCCCTCTTCCCCTGTCCGATCCTCCAGCGCTGACTGGCGGAACGAACAGGGGAGGGGGCGGGTATGTTGGGATCCGTCCCGGCTGCGGCAGTCTTAGTATACTGCGAGCTGTAGCGCTCGTTTGTGTCCTCCCGTGACCTTTAGGAGAACTATGGGGAAAAGCACTGACCCCATAGTTCTCCTTTAATCTGATCTTCTTCTTTCCTATCCTTTTCATCTGTCCCTTCAGCGCTGCTGCGGGTCTCTCATCCAGCGCTGACTCCTCTGTCCTTACTGGCACTTCCTGTCCCACAGTGTCTGCATGCGTCCATAGACTTACCTTGTGTCTCTCCTCGTCTCCCGGTGAAAATGTGAACTGTGCATGCACCCGTCCCAAGATGCTTTGCGGCCGCCTGAGAATTCTCACATTTTCGGACGGGAGCGCGCGGGGAAGACACAGGTAAGTATTAACCTCTTTTAAAGAGCTTTTTAAAAAAAACACTTTTTGCATATATCTAATGCTTACTAGCAGTAGATATATGCAAAAAACTGAGGCTTTAATTATACTTTAAAGCATAACTAAATTCCACGATCCATTAGTAAATAAACCCATACCAGTGCCTACTTCCTACATGTCTTCTTCCACCCTCCACTAATGTCACTAACAAATCCTGCACATGCCCCATAAAACACCAAGCCTCACATTAGATTCTACTGGTCATCGCGAGAGTGGGCGCTGATGAAAAAGGGAGCGCCTGACTTCATTGTGACAAATATGGTTTGCAGATCCTGGCACAGCAAGGATGTGGACATTGGAACACATTGCTCCTGGCAGCTGCTGTGGAGGGCATGCATGACATACACTGCTCACACGTTTCATTCCAATATTTATAGATGATTTGAGGATCTCTAGCTGAGTGATACATAAATAAGATACATTTTTGTTAATAGTTAGGGTACTTGAATGGGTTTTTAAGATTCAACTCCGAGTGTAGTGTCACTTTAAACTAAGGAGCCCTATGCGGGTCTGCCTCCATCACAGGTATCACTCAAATTGAAAGGTTTCTTTCTTTTTTTTTCTTAATTTCATCCGGCTTGAATGTAAGTCCAATGAATTCTCTATCCATGCTAACAGTGTGGATGACAGAATCTCCACTGCCGGCAATTGTATCCAGACGGCTGTCTGAATACATGAAGAGCGATTGCATCTGATAGGATGAAGTCAGCATTCGGACAATCATTGTTGACCTGGTATTCTGTCAAAAACTCCAACTGTCGAGATCTTCAACTGATGACATCACGTCTGGTGACTTGCCAGTAGGGGATTTAGACCAGGTGGCCCTAGTGCGTGTAGGCCAGCCATGCCTGTGTCAGAATCCTCGAGTTATTTGAAGAATAATCGAGTTATTTGAACTTCACAACCCCCGTTAGTGTGCCTGCCATACCACATTGTGCCATTGTATGGGTGCGCAGACTCAGTAAGGGCATTTGCAGGAGCTGATTCTCACAGGAGCACTGAGGGGGGTTGGATAACTTCATGGGGATTGTGAAGCCGCGCAGGCGCAGTGACGGGAGTTCGATAACTCGATGAGGATCCTGACAGTGGCACACGCTCACCAGAGCCATGTGGTCTAAATCTCCTACTGGATACGGCTGGTGCACGCACACTAGCAAGTCAATGGCCATGACGTCACCAGTTGGAGTGTATTTAGCTCACAATGGAGTATGACACTTTGTGTTGCCTGAGGAAGGAACCCCGAAACGTTGCAATGTGACAAGATGTGTGTGTTTCAATAAAATTATCACTTTCTGAAGATTTGACCACGGTGTACTAGTGATATAGTTTACTACTGGTCACCAGTTGGAGATCTGGACGAGTTGGAGCTTTTGACAGAACACCGACTCTTTTGATGTTTACATTGAATTATGTTGAGATGAGCGGGGCCCACATGACCACCCGCAACTCGAATGTTGGCCGATTTAGCAGCATTGGGCTGAAATGCGAAGTGCGTATAGCCAACTTTACTCAGCAATTAAGTAAGCTTTGAAGTTCACTCATTAGTTAGAGGAAATAGACATTGTTTTATTTGGCTCCTGCTCTTTGATATACACCTATTCCCTAGGTTAAGGAATACATGATCTGAGCTCATAAACTCAGCTTTCCTTTTCATCTCCGCCCGATACTATGCCATCACTCTGCTTTCCTCCTCAAGCATGTGCTATACACAGTGCGGGGAACCGCCTTCAGCAGCAGTAGCGGCGACTGATCACACAATTAGCAGCGCGCAGACAGGGACAGACAACTAGGTGTGTTGCGACGTTTCTACACGCAGCAAAAGGCTCTTTATTGGACGGTTGCCCGGGTAACACTAGTAAGAGAAGGCGGAGCTCTCCACATCCCCTCACCCGCAACACGAGGGACACACGCACACGCAGCAGAGAAGGCGTGGCTTCCGCAGATAGTGGAATGCGCGCGCCACGCCCTGTACAGTCTCGCGGAGCGCGCACACGCGCAGGGTCCATTGAGCAGCGGCTCGCGGAAACCAGACTAGGACTTACGACAGGGAGGGCTACAAGAAGCGGGCGGCCTGCCTGTGCTTCAAGAACGAGAGGGAGGATGAGGTGAGACTGGGGGAGACCCGCCCCCCACATACACACACACACCTATATACACCGGCCTGCTTTGTCACGGCTACCCCGGTGCTCCAACACCCCCGTCCCCCCCCTCACAATGTGTCCGAAGCGGGCTCCACACTGACAGGATCCCCGGCATGGATCCACATGTGTGTCTCTGGGGAAGCAGCACCCCCTGCTGTGATCACTGGCACGGACGAGGAGACCTGAAAAGAAAGTCGGGGAAGTTGTTCTCCATGTTTGTATGCCGTCCTGACTTGTGGATTTCCTTTATGTCTGAGGCATCCCGATGTTATGTGTATACCTGGGTCATAGAGGCACCGGTTTTATCTCGGCAGCTGTGGCCTTCTGTGTAACTTGTCCATGGCCTAGATCTGTGAGCTCCTCTGCTTGTTGTACACATTTGTTGGCTGCCTCCGAGCGCTTAAAGTCTATTTCCACTTTTTGGGGAGAACACCTTTTTGTGTTTTCACCTGTTGTCATTCATGTAGCAGAACTTTAAATATTTAAAAATAGCTGCTTACCTTTTTTACTTACTGGAAAATCTTTACTTCACTTTCCCCTTCGATGTAATGTGAAGGAGGAGGCTGGGGAGTAATATCTGCCATAATTAACCCTGTCTGTGCTGGCAGATCTGTCCTAAAGTCCTCTGGAGGAACTAAACATCCTAAAGGAGCAGGTAACCCTTGCGGCGTAGGGGCAGACCTGCTCATTTAGCAGTTTTATTTTCCTTGATCTGCAGGTGGTTAGCGATCCCCTTCCTCCATGTTTTGGCCCATGAACTGTCCCTCAGTGTCCTCGTATATAATGCAGGGCTGTGGAGCCTAGATCGTATGTAATGTCAATGAGCCTCTGACCGCAGGAGCAAAGTAGGGAAAAGGCTGCGGGTGCTGGTCTGGTCTTAAGCTTGCCTTACATTTATTTTCTTTTTTTTTTCTTTCATGCAGCCTGGGGAAAAACACTAAACTTCCCCCATTCACACTAAACAACATGGGTGGGGCAATCTCCCCTATGGCTATTGTATTCTGACTAGAGCTGCAGCTAACGATTATTTTCAAAATCGATTAGTTAGCACAGAATACCTGCACATGGATTGTAGAGGATTGGCTGCAGTCACTGTTTGGCTGGGAATTTAACACTCCTGGCTCCTTCAAGAAAAGTTGATTGACCCACAGCTCAAATTTCATTCGAATCAGCAGGAATTATTTAACATTTGATCTGTGTATGGCTGAAATTCCATCTGGGCTTTTAAACATGGATGGAAGAATCTGCTAGATTAAGCCTGACCAAAAAACTTTAGTGAATGGCCAGCTTTTATTCTGTCCCTTATCTCCGCATTGCCACCTATTCTGAGCAATGGGGGTTGTCTATAGTGCCCTGGGTATAATCCTGCTCTAAAGAAACAATTAGAAAGGTAGAAATATTTTCATGTATTCTGGGAACACAACAATGAAAAGTGGAAATCTACTTTAATGGTGCAAAGTACAGTGACCGTGCCATACTCCGTTTTCTATAGCTTTTTATTATTAGTTTTGTTTACTATTGAAACATGCATATGGTTGCTGTAGGTTACATATAAGCCTGCCTTTTTTTTTTTTTTCTTAAACTTTGCTTGTTGTGCAAGTTGTTTTCACTTTGTCAGCTTTAGCATGTAATGGAACTTTGTAGGTGACTTGAACTTTCCATAAAGAAGCTACGATAGTGTTGGCTTGTCGTTGTTAGCTTGTAGACAATAGTTGTGTGTAGCAAATAAGCGCTGATGTTCCAGACAGTTTTCGTGAACTATTTTACATGAATGTAATATGGATATAAGTATGACAGGAACTTCTAGGGGCTGTAGTCAAAACTACTTGTAATGCAAAACAGGCACATTCTTTTGTAATCCATCTCTACTACCACTGCAAGATATTTTACCATTATGCCACTACTGTAGGATTATTGTCTTAATAGAAAATCATTCTAGTTGTATAATGCATAGACACAAAGAAGGGAAGGAGGTCCTTGGTTTTTGACTTGTGGTGGGTAGAGCATGTTGAAATAAGAGCATTTTTGGATTGACTAAGGACCACTGTTCTAAGTAAAGAGCAGTTCAATTACCACTTGTATGCATGCTTAGATGCTCATTTTTTGGTATGTTTTTTTAAATTGCTTTCAGAGGGCAAGAGTTCTTTTCCGGTTTTGGAGTAGTGTGGTAATTGGCCCACCAAAATATATATATCCAAACAATCTTTTCATATAAACTTTCCTGGTTGAATTTTTAGAACTTTCTCTCCTCAGTACAATCCCTGCTTCTAGACCCAAGGGCCTGGGTTTAAATCCCCCAAGCATTCCAACACTCCCAATCTTGTAATTTGTCTAGAATACATTTGCTGGTAATTTATTCTAGTACTGAAAGGGATGTAGCTGTCGTCTGATCTTTACATTTATAACAGTCATGTTAGATCTGCGGTTAGCTTTAGAGTGCTACACATATGTTAACTAGTTAAACACTGTCAATGCATAGGTATCAGGGTCTAGCCCTGAAGAGCATGCTGGTTAGAAATGCTGTTAATTTAGGTAGTGACCAGTCCTGCATAGCTACTGTTGTGAGATTGACTTGCCCTTTGGTGTAGAAGTGGAGGGATACAGGGCAAATGTGCACGTTTATGGTAAATGTTATTAGTGGGCCAGTAATCTTATACAAGGAGATGGCAGCGTGTGACAAGGACTTGTCAAAGATGTCACCAGTAGACATAGTAGGACGGATATAAATGTCACAACGTACTGGTATTACTAACATGCTCAGAGGTTTTTTTTTTTTTTTTTACATCTTAAGTTGGTTTTATTTAGAATTAGGAAGTTGCCTGATCTGGTTTAAAGACAAATTGCTAAATCTTTCATTCTTTCATTTGTGATAATTAGGGATGCACTGATACCGAGTGTTTGGGCAAGTACTGGTACTCGCCAAATGCTCAGATACCTTCCTCAATACTAGAATTTCTGGTCAGAGGAATATTTTTCTTCTGACCGGCAGTGCTGTAGGGGAATGTGGAGCTGGCTTCCTTATTGGCTAGGAAGCTGGCTCCTTGCTGATTGGTTGGGAAGCCGGCTTCCCAGCCAATCAGCATCGAGCTGGCTTCCTGGCCAATCAGGAAGCCAGGCGGCATGTAATAACATGCCGCCTGGCTTCCTGATTACCCAGGAAGCCGGCTCCATGCCAGCGGAAGTATCGGTACTCCATAAAGAAAAAACTATATCGGTGCATCCCTAGTGATAATGCAAACTGTTAACGTTGGAGCCCTTAAAATGGTTTGAAAAGTTCTCTAGTTGGTGTATTTTGTGTATCGGCTCTAGAGAGGGAAAAAAGTCTGGTGATGCATAAAATTTGTGCTGGCTATTGCAATATAAACAGCGGGTGATTTGTTCATCCAGGCTGTTAAGCGTGGCTGGAGGAATCTATGATGTTTTCCTTCTTTTAGCCCGCAGGTCGAACGAAGAAAATGTTACTGTGTATACTAGGGATGCACCAATATATCGTCCGAAAACGGCACTTTTGGCTGAATGCCGAAAGTGCCATTTTCTTGCTGATACATCCCAGGTTTCTTTCCTCCCCGCTGGGCGCTGCTCTGTATCACAGCGGGGAGGCGAGAAAGTGAGAGCCGGCCGAGCGCTGCGGGAGGAAGACCGCTGTGAGCGCCCGGTGTCTCTCCTCCCACAGACTCCTATCACAGTCCGGCAGAGCGGTGTGTGGGCGGAGACAGCCGTGCTGTCACAGGAGGCTGAGCTCTCCTCCCTGCACCGCTCTCTCAGCGTCCTGTGACAGAGTGTCAGGAAGGAGAGCAAGTGCAAACACTCAGCGATTGCTGAGTGTTTGTACATATTTGAGGACAGAGTATGGTTACTATACCCTCAATTATGAATGAATGGGAGTGATCTACATCCCCTCCTGTTCAGTCATAGTTGTAGTTATAGTAAACATACTATGTTCCCAAGTTATGAATGAACAGGAACACTTATACAGGATTCCTGTTCATTGATAACACGGGATACAGAAAAAGAGATTGAGATTTTTGTTTTTTTTTATTTCGGTTTTGTTTTGGTTTTTGAATTTCTATTTCGGTGCACTTCTAGTGTATACCCAATATTAGTCTCCTTTCAGAAATGTTGTACAACACATTAGCTGTTTGCATGGCAGCCCGTGCAGTGACCTTAATTAAGAATGGCACCCCAGCACACAGTATAGTTGGTACTGACAGTCCTGCACAATGGACATACCATGCATTTAAAAGGTGCTGGCCCCTTTTTTTGGGGGTGTGTTCTGTTATAGGTTGGTGCACAAAATACAGCACATCAACCCACTTGCAGTAATTTAACGGAACAAGTTAGTAAGTGGTCCTAAAAAATAAATCTGTAAGCAGACTGCGGTCCCCGCAATTATAACTAGATCCTGAGCTGTGTCCTTTCCCAGTAATGTTGAGGATGATCGGTCCCATCCTCCCTCATGTTGGCCTATAAGAAAGCTCATTTTAGTAATGGGCCAGTAGGAATGTGTGGAAGGTTTTTAGGTCTTTCAGTCACGGAGGCTCAGCGTTGCATATGGGCATTTCCAGGGGCAGTGTGCATGCAAATTAACTTTTCGGCTAACTGATTTGATCACTTAGATCAGCAGTTCCCAATCTGTAGGTCTAGTATGCCCAGAGGTACATGCCAGGACATTCAGGGTACACTAAAAAAAATGCTTAATGGTGCAACACGGCATCAAGTGTTTCCATGGTACTGGCACCCGGCCCGCTTGCAGCATGGAATTATATGACCCTGATCCAAGGCTGCTGATGCGGGTGCAGGCAGTTCTCCCTTACAGAGCTTACTGTGTTATTATACCCCCCTGTAGTTTCCTGTACATACCCCAGGATTCAGGAGAGGTTGAAAGGAACTCTGCATTCGCAGTCTCTCTTTGGACCTGCTCTTTCTCCTGCTCTCTGCCGTGTTGCCACACATGTAGAAGGCATCCAAAATACCTGTGAAGTGACCTTTTGTTACAGAAGCTTCTCTACTCAAATGTGCTCTTTCCTGATGTGAACAGAGGACTCTGATGTAAAAGTGGGGCTTCTTATATGAAGGGCGAACTCCCCCTTTGGTGGCAAGTAGAGGGTAATATCATTCAGTGCAGATGTCACTGTTCTTCAGCCCACTCCTTATTCCAGTGTCCTGCACAACTGTCTGAACACCATCAGTTAGGGTTCTGACATGTTTAAAGCACTCTTTCCCCTAGCAATTCCCACCATGCAAGAACTTTTTTATCGATTCTACTTTATGTAAGTTAGACTAATATTATCACTGTTGGCTGCAAGACTGCATATTACTTGATTATGAATTCGCAACAGTGAGTTTGCTACATTTGCTTCTGTGCAGCTTTCTCTACACTGCTGACACTTTTGTAACTGTTGCAGTCGTAGCTTTGTTTTTAAACATTCACGTGCATTCATTATTACAGCATTATTACAATAGGAGTGGTTTGATGTCTTATGCTTTTAGGATTGTTTGGAGTTTTATGCATTTTTATGAACATTGACTGAATTTTATTTAGTGATTTATTGACCAATGGAAAATGTGTTCAATTCAGTTCAGCTGCTGCAACTTTCCTTCCTGAGTTCTGTTCCTCTTTCTTGTGCTGTTTGAGTATACCTTATAAGCTCTAATAACCTGCTCCTTAGCCTGTACCAAATGTAAAAAAAAATAAAAAAATACCTGACCTAAAGAGGTTCTTAGAAAACATTGCTTAACCACCTCCCTTCCGCCAAACGTCCGGAAACGGCTGGGCGGGAGTCTTCTGGATGCGGGTGGGCGTCTTTAAACTTCCTTCGTGCCCCCGCATCCACGCATGAGCGGGAACACCGCCAGAATTTTAAACAGCCAGCGATGGCCGTTTACATACAAGCGGTCCAGCGTCTATAAAGACGCCCGATCGCTTGTATGCTGCATGCCTCTGTGCGCCCCCTCCTTTCCTCTCCTTGTGGTCACCGTCCCTGCCATCCCGGGCATCCGATCCGGGATGGGCGATGTTGCTCCGTGCTCTGAGAATGGAGGGAGATCAGTACGCGATCTCCCTCCGCTCTCCTCCCCGATCTCTGAATGCAGGAAGTGATGTTTACTACATCACTTCCTCTGTCACTCTCTGGTACAGAAACCAGAGAGAAGCTTATGAAGCAGATCTGTGCTTCATCATCTTCTCTGGGGGTACCTAGGTGACATTAGGGGTCTTGGAGACACCTGATGTCTCCATAACGGGGACCTGTCGCTGTAATTTGATATTGCATAGGGGATTCGTATCCCCCTATGTGATAACAATAAAGTTAGTGACATTAAAGTAAAAAAAAAAATCTTCCATCACCCCCATGTTAATGTTAGCACTTACCTTAAATGATGTCTCTTATTCCGATCTTCTTTCCTGATGTTTTCATCTGGCCCTCCAGCGGTGCGGACGGCTCTCTGATCCAGCGCTGACTGCTCTGTCCCTCCGCTCCAGCGGTGTCTGCATGTGGGTGCACGCATCCATAGTCCTACCTTGCGTCTCTGCTCGTCTCCCAGCCGAGAATCGGAACTGCGCATGCGCCCGCCCCAAGATCCTTTGCGGCCGTACGAGCAGTTCCTGATTCTTGGCACGGGAGCGTGCAGCGAAAACTAGGTAAGTTTAAACCTAGTTAAAGCGGGGTTTTTTAAAAAAAAACTTCTTGCCTATATCTACTGATTGCTAGCAGTAGATATAGGCAAAAAAACAGGGTTTAGAACCCCTTTAGTGTAGAAAAAAATTGGTCACAAAATAAATACAATTTACACACAAAAAAACCCCACAAATTTTTTTTATGGTCCCCACCCCCACATAGATGCGCAAAAATCCGTTAGGTGCGCGTCTACACACAAAAACGACAATTGCGCAGCACTTGTTACATATCACTGCGAACATCGCAGTGGGAGCAATAATTTTAGGGCCATCAATCACTGATAACACTAAACTGATAAATGATGAAGGCTTTTAAAGCGTCGGCTATGGCCAATTTTTGGTATGATAGTTTTTTGTGAAATTCGCGGGCATGCGCAATTTTAAGGCTGCACATGTTTGTCTATTTACCCGACATGATCCTGTCTTTTATATTTTACCAAACAATTGGGTAATGTTTCCTAACATAATAAAGGGAGTATGCTGATCTGTTTGTGGGGTTATTCTATACAGATGTCCCTAAAGCTGTTTATGTATAAATTCTCTTTTGCTTTTATTCATTGTGTGTATGACACACACTCACAGCATAACATTCATACAAACAAAAATCTGCAGGGGCTCTGTCTTACTCGCTCTAAAAAATCTGGCTGGACATACACTATAAAAGTCCTCCTACCAGACTAGATTTGTCGATATTGTGAGGGTACTTCACCATATGTTCCTTTCAGTCATGCAATAAAGCAATTTGCATAACGTGGAGTCAAATATGATCTAATTGTTCATATTTTGCAGCTAAAGGGCCTCCCCAAATGTATTGATTGTGTAGTTAGTACTGTGAGAATGTGGTATACTGCTATTCCATCATTTTGCAGAAAATCCATGTAGAAGAATTTCACTTCCTTCATGGCCAGTTTTAGGCCAATAATCTACAGTTGGTAAAATACACCTGGTCACACCAGGTCTGTCTCAGATCTCAGCACAGCCTTTGCAGTTGGCTTCCCTGGATTGCAGGCTCCCCCCGAAACTCACCGATACATTCAAAACCTGCTGCAAGTGCTTTTAAAAAAATCTTCCATGTTGAGTAGCTGTTGAAATCATTAATATAGTCATTTTTACATTTTCCTTGGGACACAATCAAATATGCAACCAAAGGACGCGATATTTGAAAAAATTGTTTGTACCTGCTCTTTCCTCTATACTGCACATACTTTAGTAAAAAAGAATAGTGAACACCCCTATTGAATAATAGGAATTGTTTTTTTTTTCTGCTGAGGCGTGCCTGTAGACTGATTCTATTTTTTTTTTTCCTCTCCCACATAAGGTTGCATGAACAAAAAAAGATAGATGCACAACCCGGTTTCATATGAGCATGTCCAAATCCAATTCCGATATGGTCAACAGAAGATGTATGAGAGTCACTTGTCGGTCAAATACCCTTCATTCCTTTTGAGAACCACATGGAAGGGGAGATGCCTCGTGTGCATTTCTAAAGGTGGTTGTTAATGAGAAGTGATGAGTAGTGCAGCACATCATGTAACGGCTTTTGCACTTTGGGTTTTAGTTATTGATGGAAAAAACCTTCGTTTGTGCTTACTTTTTTTCATTTTAAAGACGGTTAGTTTTTTTCTTTTGTATGTGTTTTTTTTTTTTTTCTTGTTTACACAGGCTTCGGCTTTTACAAGAGCAGTGTGTACAGAAAGCGTTTGCAAAGCATTTACAAAGCTTTTGGCAGGCTTCAAGTGCTTTGTTAAAGCACCCTTCCGCTACAGTATTGGAAGGTTATACACAGATCTTAATGGGTGTACTTACTGTCGCTTAAAAAGCTGCCAGCAGGCATCAGCACTACTTGAAGCGTGTTAAAAGCCTGTTAAAGCCCTGATATCAGCTTCTTTAAAGTGACACTTGGCACTACCTGTAAGATCAGTGTTTAACATTCCCATACTGATGCTGAACTTTTCTTTAGACTACAGCAATGCCGCTTGAAGATTGTCAAAAGCTTTAGAAATTATTTGCAAATGCACTATGTATACATTGCATTTATACGAACAAGAGCATGTGAAAAAGGCCATAGGGAAATAAATAGTTCATCAAGTTATCGATAATAAAAAAAAAATCTGTTGAGAAAATGCCTATTTTTGGATGAGCAGAATTAGTGGAGGCCTCAGATGTTTGGTCTGCAATTGGAGGATCTTTTTTTTTTTTTCCTTGTGCAATTTTTAATTTTCTAGATTACCAAACTGTGCACGAGTTGCTTGCTGGGGTAGAAGCAGACTCTTCCTAATATGTTTTGTTTTATTCAGGGCTTGGATATCCTTACGGGGAAAGGACTGTGTATTTCCTGTTATAAATATGTTGAGTTATTTTATTGTAGTGTTTACTTTAACTCATTAAGAAAACACCTCCAGGTATAAATTACATAACAGCAGGGTATCCGGGTATTAAAGGCTGTTGCATGTATGTGCAGTTTTGTTTTTTTTACCTGCAATAGGGATGAAGCCTCTGTAAAGTAAATGTAGAGACATATATTTACCTTTCAAAGTATTTTATTAATTTTCCAAAGTAGAATAAAACAATGAAATAGCACATGATGCACAATCAGTATAGCATACAATTTGCATTTCAGATTCTTCCACATTAGCATAGTCAAGTTGTAGGGTGGGATCACTAGATGCCATACACACAATATATAATAGTTCTGTAAAACATATATCTATCACCCTATTCTTGCCAATGTATCCCCCATCAGCAAAAACAAAACTCAAAACAATCTGAGAGGAATATCTGGCATAGGGATCCGCCTATGTCTGCAGCAAACATTTGTTATGATCTCCTCATCTATATAAATAGAAGACTTTCTGTCCAACATCAATGCACTAAACAGCTCACGTGTGCGAGCATAATGAAGAAAAAAAAGACAGACAAAAAAAGGAAATAGATGCTAAAGGACGCAGAACAGCTTAAGAGTCCGAAAAGAGTAGCTCCATCCCCGACCAAATAGCCCAACATCTACTTAAACATAGTCCCCAGAGAAAAATTCCAGAAAAATTGTTCAATGAAAATTACCCGGTTTCCAGCACCCCTGTATATAACAACCAGGGGGTCCAGGTCAATTCAAAGCTTTTTTTTAGTATCTTGGAGGATGCTGTGAAGTTTCTCATGGACCATAATCCACGACATTTTTTGTTTAACCAAGTGGAATGGAATTGTTGGCATTTTCCAAGCCCTAGCTATGGTTATTTTGGCTGCCAACAAAAAGAAAGTAATTAATTTATCCAAAGCTTTAGACAGTCCTGGAATCGGGCAATTCAGCAACACATATTGGGGATCTCGTGGGACTCTCACCCCCAGTAACCCCAAATATTAGAGCATAAAACCTGTTCCAAAAAGGTCTCAATTTGGGGCATTCCCACCGTATGTGATATATCGTGCCCGAGTGAGCACATCCCCTGAAACAATGAGGAGAAACCTCTGGGTATATTCTCGCTAGCCTGGCGGGAACCATATACCACCTAGATAAAACCTTATAATTAGCTTCTATTAGTGAAATATTGAGTAAACCAGATGACACACGGGAACAACATTGTTGCCAGAGGAACAACCTTTTCCAGGTCTTGTTCCCAAGCTAACATATAGGGTAATTTTACTTTCAGATTCTACCAGAAGGGAATAGAGCACCGAAACTCCCCCCCCCCTCTGGCCCCTGGCTTCAAGACACCAATGTTCGTAGGTTGTTCTAAACGGAGACATCACGTTAGGTGTTTTCAAAGAACCTAAAAAGTGTAACAATAAGAGACATATATTTAACTGGAATTGCTGCCAGCACTATATGGCAGATTCCACTGGGTGCCTACATATTCGATTTGTCTTTTTAATGACCAGGTTGGCTGAATTTTAGGTAATTATATTACCCAAATATCAACCTAGCTCCCTGAGTAAATAGCCCTGCAATGCCCTCTTGCCTCCTACACCTTACTAGTGGCCCGTGAGGCTTCCTACTAGCTGGGGTTGCCTCTGAGAGGGAATGCTGGGGGTAACGGTTTCAGAGTGGCCTCCAATTTTCCCTTTCAAAGATCCGATACCATCAACCTGGAATGTTCTCTCCAGCTTTGCCAGATGTGGCCCCTTCCTCAGCTTTAACCTGAAGGGAATTCACCTCAGTTAGGCAGGATTTTATGGGCCAAATTACAACTTTAGTTGTGGATTCCGACTGAATGTGTACCTCCAACACGTTTTCCTGCAGAATCAATATCTGACCTGCCTGTAACTTAACGCCCTCTGAGCCTTCAATTGTGGAAGGTCTAACAGATGAAGTCTCACAAATCCTTGCAGGATGCTTACAGCTGGAAAGTTGCAGGCCGCATCCAGAACTCCCTAGTTATGAGGGACCATTTCCACTCTTCTATTCTTATTGATGCAGTCCATGCCAAACTTAAGCTGGAGGAGCAGCTTGTAACTTCCACCAATGCTGCTACCAGTCAAGGATCTCCAAAAGGCTCTAAGACACAGTGTTTCCTATGTACTTGCTAATCCTGAATGTTTTGTATGCAGGGAAATTCCAAATAAACTATATGTACCTCCTATTTGAGGGGGCTTTAATCAACAAGTGAGCTGTTTTCCACACTTGATCCGGCAGTGGCTTGTCTTGTATGCATCAATATTTAAGGAAGCCTCAACAGCCATGCAAAAGAAAACAAAGAACAGCGCCTGTCTGTAACATAAGCATGCAAGACAACCACCCAGACTGATGGACATCGGTCGATCTTGGAATGGTCTGTCAAACCACCAGAATGTGAGCTGAAGCAATCTAAATAAGCCTCTCTGACGTGTTTCTTGTGATAAACCCTCTTCATCAGAGCAAATGGCGAATGTAACAGACTTTTGCTGCCACCACTATATACAGTCATGGGCACAAATATTGGCACCCCTGCATTTCTGTCAGATAATGCACCACCTTGCGCAGAAAATTGTTGCAATTACTAATGTTTAGGCATTCTCATGTTTATTTCTTTGTTATGGCACAAAAAGAGTGGAGAATAAAAGCCAAATCAGACACATTCCTTGCAAAACTTCAAAAATGAACTGGACAAAATTATTGGCACCCTCAAATAATGTGGTAGCACAGCCCTTGGAAAAAAAAAAGACAAATCAATGGCTTCCTGTAACCATCAAATGAGTATCTTACACCTCTCTACAGGAATTTTGAAACACTCTTCTTTCGCCAACTGATCCAGGTCTTCCTTTCCCAACTGCTGTTTTGAGATCTCTTCACAGATGCTCTACGGGATTCAGATCTGGACTCATTGCTGGCAAGTCCAGTACTCTATAGCGCTTTGTCTGAAACCATTTCTGGGTGCTTTTTGACATGTGCTTTGGGTTATTGTCCTGCTGTAAGACCCATGACCTCTGACGGAGAACCAGCTTTCTATAACTGGGCCCTACATTGTACCCCAGAATTCTTTGGTAGTCTTCCGATTTTTAATGCCATGCACACATGTGGGTCTCCTAACATAGCGTCTATTTTCCTTGGTGACAGATGGCGACGTATAGTGCGAGCTGACACCGTTGTACCCTGTGCCTGAAGGTCCGCTTGAATTTGTCTGGAAGTTGATCGAGGGCCTTTATGCACCATTTGAACAATTCTTTGCTGCAGTCTTTGATCAATTGTTCTTTTGTCCACATCCAGGGAGATTAGCTACAGTGCCATGGGCTGACAACCTCTTGACAATGTTGCACACAGTGGAGACAGGAACATTAAGATCTCTGGAGATGGACTTGAGCTTGTCCATGGTTTTCCACAAAAATTTGGAATGCAATTTGGAGAAGGTGCCAATAATTTTGTGCAGTCCATTTTTGGAGTTTTGCGTGGAATGTGTCAGATTTGGCTTTTTTCTTTTTTGTCACACCAATACAAACAAAAGAAATAAACATGAGAATGCCTAAACATTTGTAATTGCAACAATTTTGCGTGAAGTGGTGCATTATCTGACCTAAATGCAAGGGTGCCAATATTTTTGCCCGTGTGTGTGTACACTATATTACCGAAAGTATTGGGACACCCCTCCAAATCATTGGATTCAGGCGTTCTGTGAAACTTCCTTACTTCTAAATATTCCACGGTCAATTGTTAGTGGTCTTATAACAAAGTGGAAGCAACTGGGAACAGCAGCCACGAAGGGGTAGGCCACGTAAAAATTAGAGCGGGGTCAGCGCATGCTAAAGTGCGCAGAAGTCGTCAACTGTCTGCAGAGTCAATAGCTACAGGCCTCCAAACTTTGTGTGGCCTTATGGGATGAATGAGAGCGGAGGCTGCGAGGCAGGCCTTCTCGTCCAAAATCATTATCTGACCTCACAAATGGTCCAACATTCCCATAGACACACTCCTAAACCTTGTGGACAGCCTTCCCAGAAGAGTTGAAGCTGTTATAGCGGCAAAGTGTGGGCCAAATCAATATTGAACCCTACGGACTAAGACGCCATTAAAGTTCATGTGTGTCTAAAGGCAGGCGTCCCAATACTTTTGGTAATATTGTGTGTAATATTTATTTTACACACACACTCCTGACATCTTGTTCATTAACTGCTTACTGGCGCGGTGGAGCTGTGTAACTCAGTGTACAACCCACTTGGCCAATCAAATGATGTTCAGCTTGTCACACTGGAAAATCCTTTGCCAAAAGGATGAATGGTGACACTCTGACTGCAGCACACCGCTAACCGGTGTTGCGGCGTCAAAGCCCTGTGATGCGATGCAGGGGAAGTAGGCGGAGAATAAAAAACACGTCTTGGTGCGTCTCTCAGTTGCAAAGGAAGTGAAGTGCACAGGTGTCCAGTATAAATGGAGATGGGATTTAGTGAAATATTAAAGCTGCATAGGGATGATGGCAATGAAGAAAACCGCCCTGCCTAAGGTGCCGGACACTACACAGACTTTGAAAGCGACATTTAAAATGTGTTTATTTAAAAAAAAAAAAAAAATTTATATATCGCTCTCGATAAGAGAGCTGTCATGCTAAAAATCAAATAAAATCAAGTGTATTGAAACGGGGTTAATGGAAAAGTATTTAATGATCCTATAGATCAGTGGTTCTCAACCTGTGCAACCTCAGGACCCACATTTGTCCTTGGTCATTAAGTCATGACCCAAATCACACTGCACTGGAACACACAGCATTGTGGTACCACGCGTTCCGATGCGGCTGATCAAATTGTGGGTGGGAGGTGCATTAGGGGTGCCATTCAAGTGAACGGCAATGCAACACACCTACCACATCAGAACGGGACTGTACGATTAATGCACTGTACTAGTGTGAACAGGCCCTCAAAAACACTCGCAGACACACACAAGCACAGACATATTCTCATACACTCCAAAAAATAATTGTTTTCTTTTTTTAAGATCCACTTAGTCTTTCTATCTTATGAGAACTGGAGTGGATCCTTAGCCTGAGGTCCAGTGTAGGCTGCGATTGAGCTCCATCCATATGTGCATTGCTTGTATAGCTCCCTAGCG
The DNA here is from genome assembly GCF_000935625.1 of Nanorana parkeri. Taxonomy (NCBI): domain Eukaryota; kingdom Metazoa; phylum Chordata; class Amphibia; order Anura; family Dicroglossidae; genus Nanorana; species Nanorana parkeri. The sequence goes on from NW_017306710.1 coordinate 888,020, forward strand.
GTAGAGGTGCCAGGAGCCAGAATGCGACATCACTCCAGTCCAGGCACCTCTACAGGACATGGGAGGGAGCTGTCGGCAATGCCTGTATGGATAGAGCTCCCTCGCTGCCACAACCCCAGCCCACCCCAATTCAAGCTGACACTCTGTGCCGGGCAGCATATTTTAAATTGGCTGCTTAGCGTGAGAACTGACAGTGCTGCTCTAGGGGGAGGCTGAGGAGCCTCTCACCTAGAAAAGGGGAAAGCGTGCCGCGACCCACTGAACACGGGGTCGCGACCCATCAGTTGAGAACCATAGATAAACATTTAGAGACTCTTCAATGCCTTGTTTTACTAGCAGGCACTGCATTGCAACCTGCCATTGCTGTGATCCTAGTCTGTCAAACATTAGAGACATAAGCTAAACTCATGGCAAAGGATCCAGTTTTACACTACACTAATCTTCTATTTGTAGAGCGATTTAAAGTCAGTGCTGACAGTCCTGCACTACTGTGTAGATGGGTTAGTTGGTATCTCATGTCATTTCCCGTATGAGCCACCTATCCGTTAACATGCAGAAAATCTTTTGGTTGAAATGTTGAGCTGTGGAGCAGACATGTAAGCAACGTTTACTGAGCATGCCCTTCAAGGGACAATGTCTCCAAATGTCATCCAAATCTGTGGACAAGTCTTCGCCCGAATGAAGGGGCACCCCCACTATCAAAGTGGGGTATATCTGTTATTGCTGTCTGACCAGGTGAGGAAAACATCTCAGATGCCTTGGTATGGAAAGGGTTCAGTGGGCTACAAACTAGAGTTTTGCACTCAAACCCTTCCTCATCTCAGGTCTTCAACCTCCCTGTGTCACCACTCAGATTAGCAGAACTCCAAGTAGCCCTTGCATAATTGTAATAATAGATGATGGCACTCCGAGGATTCATGTGGTTTCTTCATTCATTAAAACTTGGCCTTCTAGGATACATCAGGAATAGAAATCTTGTGTGTTTCACACATAGATGACTAATCATAAAGGGGTATCTTGACATTCATGTGTACATTAACTGCAGATCAGGATAGATTTTGTCCCTGGATGCAGACAGATTGTGTCTAGGGACATGCATCTATCCCGATCCGCAGGTAATCTTTCCATATATGATTACATGCAGACAGATGTGGCTACTGTCTGCTTCTCGAACGGGCACAACGGCCACATCTGTAATGACCCACCTGGGATCCCTGCCGCAGACGTGCATAAAAGCCTCCTGTGCTTAAGGCCTTAGAACAGATGAAGGTGGCAGGGAGTTCAGCAAATTCCAGCATCACCAGCGCCTGGTATTTTCTTTTACCGCAGAAAAATGTATATACCTGACATGTGCACAGCACCAGCTAGTGGCTGAAGGGGAGGCTTACTCTTGCAGGGCCCGAAGGTATTCAGGGTTTCATCTATATGTATTTGACTTGGGCCTTTCTGCAGTGATCATGGGGGAGGACTGCTTGTTTGATGGGAAAGTTTAGATATAAATAACCTTTCCTGCAGTTTGCTGATTCCCCAATATATAGTTGCTTAAAGGAGAACTATGAGGTGAGTGCTTTTCACTCACCTCATAGTTCTAGCCGACCTGTGACAATGAGACTGTCACAGGTCGGCTCAGTAGATCGGGAGGTGAGCGAACACATACCGGTGTTCGCTCACTTCTCGATCCTGTCACGGCTCTCCGCCGTGACGGGAGTGGCTGGATTCCCCGCGCTCCGATCCTCCAGCGCTGACTGGCGGAACGGATGGATGAGGGGGCGGGTACAGCTGGATCTGCCTCTATATAGGCAGAGCCAGCTGTCACTCACACAGCTGGGCGGATCCAGACATAATTGTCGGGATCCGCTTCAACTGCGGCGTCTCAGTATACCGCGAGCTGTAGCTGTGAGATCTTTAGCATATAGACTGTGAAACGGGGAACATTCCCATTCACCCAACTGTCAGAGCAGTGCCACAAGGTACTAATAAGCAGAAAATAGTATAACATTTATACTTATATTTAGAGGTGCACCAAAATGGAATTTTCAGGCCGAACTTTTTTTTTTTCCCCCGAACTTTTTTAAAGTTAATTTTTTATTCATTTTTTTTCTTTTTACTTCACTGACGGAGGCTTTGTGGAAATATCTCTTTTGAAATAGAAAAAAAAGATTGAGGACACAGAGTCCTCAATCTTTTTCTGCAGCCCTTGTTATGAATAAACAGGAAGCCTCTATACTGATTGCTCCTGTCCATTCATAAACTGTGGATAGGTACTACGCTATGTCCACAATCATGAATGAACAGGATTCTATTTCAATCATAATTGGGGACACATTAGGCATACTATGTCAATTATTTACAAGCACTCAGCGATCAGGTGATCGTTGAGTGCTTGTACTCTGCTTTCCATCCTGACTTGCTGTAACAGGAGGCTGATCCGGCAGAGAGGTCGACCTCTTATGACACGGCTGACAGCTAACTCGTCCTTCCACTCCCCTCTCCAGCCTGATCTGCCTTTATCAGGAGGCTGTGTGCGCCCTGCTCGGCCTCCTGACCGTTTCTCTCCTCCCCGCTGGATGCTCTGCTGTGTCAGAGGGGACACAGAGCAGCGCCCAGTAGACTGGAGAGAAACTAGAGATGCACTGCATTTTCTGCCAACAAATTGTACTTCTGCATTGTGCCCAAAGGACCATTTTTGGGCCGATTATATCTAGGTGGCCCAAATTTCCCTACTTATATTAAATGTGTGTTTGTTCATAAATTGGGTAATTTTTGTTGTAGTGCGGGTCATTGATGTTTATAAGCAGAAGTGATGCCTTATCAGTTCAAGAGATGTAGTCTGTTTTCAAAGCTAAGGAACTACTGCATACACATGGGCATTTGAAATGTGTCTAGGAGAAGTTGGCTTTTACTGGGGATTTGATAGATGGACAATTTGGACTGTTAAAATGTGCTCTAGTTCTTTCAGCAATGCACAGAAGGATAGAGAAATGCAATGACAGCTTTGTATTCCTCTTTACTTGCAAGAGTATCTGTTTGTGAGAATGGTTAAATATACTGCTCACTCAGTAGGCAGAACTTTAATTTGAGTAAACCTAGAAACATACATTCTGTCACAGACTTTAATCTAGACTTCAAGGTCGGATTCGCACAACATGTATTGGAATTTGCCTGGTCACATATGGGCTTGGTTCACACCATCGCGATAGGAACGCAGCAGGATAGTACATTGAAAACTGCCCCGTAAAACTGAATAAAATGTCACTTGTGACATTTCAATAAAGTTCTACGAAAAAAAGAAGGTACACCGTGTGATGTGCTGCAATCGGCACTTTGGCAGTGTGTCCGGCATCTCACAACACCCACTGTGCGCTTAGCTGGTGTGGCTGGTGTGAATTGGCCCTAAGGGTCACCATATGAGACATAAGACTGATGCCACTAGTGCATATAAGTAAAACTGCTTATGGATAGTAAAAGTTAAGTTTAACTTTTAGGCCTTTTTACACTTCTGGTGCCTTTTTGCTAATGCACAATAATCCACTATGCATTGTGATGCGCTGCATTTTTGTGCTTCTTTTTTTTTGCCCCAAAAGTACAGAGTGTTTGCTAACTTTGACTGTGCTTATCCAAGGGTTGTCATTTCTGTCTCATTAGATAACATTGTTCAACCTTAAAGAGACTCCAGTTTTAAAAATGAATCCTTGGAGGGTGGCTACCCTCACACTGCAAGGGTTAACTGCTCGTTTTGATCGTGCAGCATAATGCAGGGTTAGCCCCACTGTGGAAGGGGTACATTTTTTTAAATCTCGTTAATTTATTTAACCTGTCAAAACATCTCAGATCACTTGTATCAAATGAGCAGCCATCTTGCCGCCCCCGTGCCATGGTTTTCATGGTCCCCCGCTCTTCTGGGGAAATGACGGCAGTCATTTCAGGGTGGGGAGCAGAGTGGAGAATGTCCGCTCTCCGCTCTGCGTGATCAGTGAGATAGGAATGCTGTTCTCACTCCCTATCTCAGCTGTCACAAGTGGCACAGAATCCAGCACAATGCAGTTGATCGATAGTCTGTGTAGGAGGGCAGATTACATAAGAAGGTCACCTCAAAACGCTATCGAGCACAGGGAGAACATTCAATCAAATCGTTTTTCTTTCCCTGTTTTTCAATGTCAATCTTTCAGTAAACTGAAATCTTTCAGTAAATTGTCTGGTTTGAATGTCAAAATCAACCCAGTTTCAATGTTTAACTTGTGGGTGCTTTATGGTGATCGCATATGTGGCTTCCAGTGAATGGAAAGTGATTGAAGTAGGCTGTAAAAAAAAGTGTACGGTCAGCTTTTTTTATACTCTGGGGAAAAGCATTGGGATAATTTTGGTGTTGGTGTTCAAACAAATGGGTATATTTGGTGTAAGCCGGGGTGCTGCGCTTGGTTGTGTGTGATCCACCTTTTAATTGGTCTTTAACCCCTTCGTGACTGACGACGTAAGTTGTGAATAATAAATAAAAAAATTAATAAAAATTGAAAACGTATTCAGGACGAAACGCGTAAAGGGAGTGCTCCGTTTCCTCGCTGACACCCTGGGAAGAGGTTCTACACAGGTTGCATATGCTGTTTTACCAACGGAAGTTTGTAAGTGCAATCATTTTTAAACTTTTTAAATAAAGGATCTTGCATCTGCACTTAAATCCTGTTTTTTCTTCTATGGTCGGTCCCCCCCTCGTTTCCTGGCTGATCTCTCGGGAGGGTTCTCCATCCATACTGGAGGCTGTCCAAACACCACCGATGAGAGGAAGTGCAGGAGAGGGCAGAGAGACTATTATTGAAGAATTTTTCCCTCTGCGGACTCATCAATAGAACTATAAGTAAAAGACACTTGACTTCCAATGCTGCTCGGAGGAAAATAGTATCTTACTGCTCATAATCCCCGATCATACACCTCTATATACACTATATTTTATTCATTTTTTATATCAGGAGATGTGTTTTTATAAGAATTTTGTGCACTTTGGCCTGTAGCCTTTGACTGGCCATACAAATAGTTTTTATTCCATTTTTTATTCATATTTTTATTTTCTATTTTTGATTGTCAGATGGAATAATTCACCCGTTTACACAAATTTTCAACCAGATTTTTTTTATTTTTTTATTATTCACAACATAACTTGTTTCCACACGACAATATTTTATTCACATATGCTACACATATCTTGCGATATTTACATTGTTATTTTAATATTTAATATTTATTCACAAACACATTTACCTTTTTTTTTCGACTTGTATTTTCAGTATACAGCCGCAATTAGGATTTGATCACTGGCACTGTATTTAGTTTGTGATATTCTTACATTTCCACACAATTTAAAGACCAATTAAAAGGTGGATCACACACAACCAAGCGCAGCACCCCGGCTTACACTTGATCACGTTGATAGATACTGCTGCAGCTGGCTAATTTCTGTAAATATATCCTAGCGCAACTACCCTGGTTACAAATGGGTATATTTGTATGCACAATTGTCACTGGTCACATAAGTGAAGCTTGTGTTGTGACTCCTTTAGTCTGATGTTGGTTAAGAATGTTAGGCAGCCACTTTACATTGCCTGGATCTTTGGAGCAATCACTGTTTTATAATCGGGAATGTTAATGGCTATATGTTGCTGCATAACCAGACTTCAGATCATGATGTACAGGCAGCGTTCATGCAAGCTTGTTTAAATAGACACTAATGGCTCTTTTACTGTTGAATTATAAAAACATAAGAACAGATTTAAGAGTATTTTTTGTTAGATGAAGGCCCATTTTTCACCTTTTCTGTTCTAGTATCATGGTCCCACTACAGTACACTTGTATCTTTTGCTGTTAACACTTCATTGAAAATGATCTCGCTCCTTTAACCCTTTCGCTGCCAAGCCCTCCGGAACATTTTTCAAATCAGCTGGCCAAGCCATTTTTTAATTTTCTGCAATTTTTTCCCATTGATTTGATTTTCAACTGCTGCGTTGCTAGCGTTTGTAAAAGACCCCCCAAACCATATATTTTCTGAAAGCGCAGGCCCGGTAGAATAAAAAGCTGGTGATACTAAATTTGTAGGCCGTGCGATAATTGTGCAAATGTTTCTCAAATTAATATTAAACCGATAAAAATACACAATTCAATTGTTAAAACACACCAAAATCAGTATCCGTGCACAAAAAAAAAATATTTTTTGACTAAATCTAAAAGATAAAACTGTATTGAGTTAATAAATAACAAATATTAGCAAATTTGTAATTGCGCCTTTTTGCGAAAAGGTAAAAAAATGAAGGTATGCAAAACTGTAAATAATCGACTTATGTAAAAAATTGTTTTGGTGTTTGTGTTGTGATAAAATGATACAGGTGTATATTTAATTGCAACACAAGGTATCACAACGCATGGCAATGAGTCACAAAGCTTTGCCATGCGCTGCCACAGTTAATTTAATGGTTTTTTTAAAAGAAAAAAATAAATAAATCATGCACTGCGATGCGTTCTAACAACGCACTGCAGCACATGTGCATGGTGTGCACCACAATATGTGTGTGTTATGTGGGGGGAGGGAGGGGTTGTGCTTTTTTTATTTTTTTTACACTTAATTTTTTTAAAATTTTATTTTGTTTTACATTTTTTTATTTTAATTTTTTTAAGAAAGGTTTAATAATTTTGTTTGGAATACCAGAATTTGCCAGCATGTGTAAAAGCTTGGAAATTGTGGTAGGGCAACTGGTCAAAAGCAGTATAGGTTTTCCAGAAAAGCTGGTATTCGCCTTTTAAGATCTGGTTTGGTCTGGTCTGATCTGATTTCACCAGGTTTGATGCCTGTTTGGGATTATATGCAGGCCCAGTCGAATCTCATCCAGAACTGGGAGCCAACTTTAAAAACCTAGCAGCTAACACTAAGCAACTGGCACATGACTATATAGGTAGCTGAAAGATATGTTAACCCAAAGTTAAAAGGAAGGGGTTGTATGTGGACATGAGGTTTCTCCCCAAAATGCTGTCATAGCCATTTGTGGTAGGCAGGCGGGTGGTAAAATGCCAGAGCTATCCATCATTGGGTAAAGCCAAAGCTGTGTGAGAATGTGACCACTAATGTGACTGTATTGACAGCTAGCATTGCAACTTCAGAAGGACTTGGCTCAGTGTGTCTTGCGCAACGATAGCTGTCAATAGTCATATTAACTGCTACTTTCTCATGTATGCAAGGTTTACTTAACAATAGCCCCGGCTTGTACTTTCCTCTTCTACTACTACCCAACCATTGGTTTTTGTTTTAATTTGTAACTGCTGGGCTGTAAGGCAAACCTGTCATGAAGCTACCATGAATGACCTCTTGAAAATGCCCCTTTTATGGATGTTATGTCTTTATAATACTTTAGTTACTGATCCAGAACAAATGCAGATAAGGGCTGCTGACTTAACTTCGACTTTCTTGATCCGTGTACTGAAATCAAATCAACCAGGCTGAGTAGGTTATTTGAAGCAGGCCAACGACATGTTAAGAATGCATGTTCCCCCCAGCAAAACATATCCCACTGACTTTTTTTCTTTAAGTTTTTAACTTTCAGTATTTCATTTTTGCTTGTGGTCTGCCTATACTCATGGGCTGACCTGTGTGTGTGTGTGTGGTTTTTTCCATTCTGTAAAATCTCCAGTATTAAAGATTAACTGGAGCTGCCGGCACTTGCACATTTTATGCATTCCATGTTATCATGGTTAAATGACTTAGAAGGTAGGCTTATCTTGATTTGGCTGAAGATTCATGTTCAAGGCTCAAAATTATAAATTGTGCAGTGTGTAAATGATTGATCTGGGAGTAAAGCATGCAATCGGTTGTGTTTCTTTGTCAGTATTGAACAAAACTTGTATTCAATGTTAAGTAACATAATGAAATTCCAGTGCCCCTTTTTACAAATGGAATAGCTCATGGCAGTCTGTTCCTGTGTGAATTATGGTGCTCTTTTTAGTACACATGTATATCAGCCAATTAGACTTGTACAGATGGTCAAAAGTCCAGCAAAATCTGTTTACAGCTGAAGGCAAACTACATATACTTTTGAAATATATATGGGAACTAATCATAGGTAAAAGGTTGTTGTTCCATTTTCCCAGGTGAATTTGGAAAAATGGAATTACTCCCGCCAATCTGCCCCTTCTCTCCCTCCCCTTCTCTCCCTCCCCTTCACTTTGTTGCTCTTACCTTGGCGCAAACCCTCCTTCCCCTCCAAGGCTGCCAGTGTTCTATACATAGTCCGTACACAGGAGCTCAGCCCTGCAGTTGGTATTTTAAATCCCGCTTGCAAATGGTGAGTACTGACCGCAGGGCTGAGGGGGAAGGGGTGTTCTTGTCCAAGAACCGAATGGGAGGTGTGAAAGTTGTGGTACCATCCTGTTCTGGTTACATAATCCCATCCTTGGTGTCAAGTAGGTGTTAATCCTTCAATTTGCGTGGCAGAAAGTGTAAATTATCAAAACACTGAGGTAGAAATGTTAAATTGGCATTATATGTTTAAAACAGATGGCGTTGAAGGCCCCCACCCCTGTTCAAAGATGGTTGTTTGTAGAGATGCAGCTAACGATTATTTTCAAAATCGATTAGTTAGCCGATTTATTAAGTTCGATTAATCGGATGCAAAATAAAATACATTTTAAAAAATGCCTCCAGTGATGGACTACTAGTTTGTATTGAGATTGCAGTCCATCACAGGAGCAAGCTTGGAGCGGTGGAAGTAAAAAAAGAAAAGAAAAAAAAGTGTGGTGTGCAATATAGTGAAATGTAAAATTATACAGCAATGATGAAGAATGGCATCGGCTATAGAGGGATACAACACATCCCAGCAATAGTACATTATAGCTGGTGGTATTCTGCATTGCACTGTATAATGTACTACTGCTGGGTTTTTTAGTCCTCTATAGCTAGTGGTATTCGGCTTTGCACAACTGTATAATGTACTATTGATGGGATTTGTTGTACTGCTCTATAGCTGGTGGTATTCCGCTGTATAATGTATTATTGATTTGTAGTCCTCTATACACCCCAATGCAGAATACCACAAGCTATATAGAAATACAACAAATCCCAGCAATACATTATACATACAGTATACAGGATTTGTACTCCTCTATAGCTGATGGTACATTGCTCTGTATAATATGCAGTACAGCGCAATGTGCTACTAATGGACTACAAATCCCAGCAATACATTATAAAGCACCATGTGTGGGAAAGTGTAGGCTTACCTCAGCAGTCTTCCAGCAACTTATTTCTGAGATCGGGCCTGTCTATCGGTGACGGTCATCCACCCTCCTACACCTGCTCCTCACTTCTTCTCCCCGAGTCCCTGTGCCGATCGTGGATGTGGGCGGGGAGGAGGTGCGGTGTGTGGAGCGTGGATGCGGCCGGGCGGGTCTGGCAGCGGCGAGCGCAAAGTGGGGAGGAGGTGTGGCGCGCAGCGTATGTGGAGCTGTGAACAGGGCCAACCAATCAAAAGCCGATTAATCGATTGAAAAAGTTGACAACTTTTTCAATCATCGATTGTAATCGATTGTCGATTAGTTGTTGCAGCCCTAGTTGTTTGACCTCCTATGGCCTCTATAACTCCTTACAAACCAGTTGTCCTCAAAAGGAATGTCCATGTAGGAAAACTGCATTGACCTGGAAGCCCAGTCTACTACTACTACTACTACTACTACTACTACTACTACTACTACTTCTAGCTATACTATGACCTGGATAAATAAATAAAAAAACCTTCACTAACCTATATGGGAGCTGTTTTGCCTGACCAATGTATAATTCTATATACAGCATCTATGTTGTCCAGGTGCTCCTACCAGACTTCACAAGCAGATCCTTGATGTACTGCAGCATTACAGTTTGGTCAGTAACACTGAGACAAAACACTCCCCAGCTTGCATGGTGATAAAGCAGCACACTGTGATTGAGATTAAACCTTTGCTCATTCTTTCACTCCTGTCAGCACTAGGGCTGCAGCTAACTATTATTTTCATAATCGATTAGTTAGCCGATTATTAATTTCGATCGGATAAAAAAAGGCTCCAGTGATGGACTACTAGTTTCTATTGAGATTGTAGTCCATCACGGGAGCAAGCTTGGCGCGGTGGAAGTAAAAAAAGAGTGTAGTGTGCAATATAGTACATTATACAGCGGCGCAGTACAGAATACCAGCAGCTATAGAGGAATGTAGCAATAGTACATTATACTATAATGTACTATTGCTGGGATTTGTAGTCCTCTATAGCTGCTGGTATTCTGCAGTGCGCTGTATAATGATTATACTGCGCAATGCAGATTACCACTGACCAGTTATAGAGGAACAACAAATCCCAGCAATAATACATTATACAGGGTGTTTAATATATTATTGCTGGGATTTGTTGTTCCTCTATAGCTGTTGGTGTTCACGTGAGCGGGTATTCCGGCGTAGGCGCGAGCGGCTTAAATGACGTGGGCGTGGCGTAAGCAGCGGGCGTAAGTGGCGTAAACGGCGGGCGTAAGCGGCGAGCAGGAAATTTGAATTTTAGCCGACGAATCGACGATGGAAAACGTTGACAACATTTTCCATCGTCGATTTTAATCGACTTAATCGAATAACTGTTGCAGCTCTAGTCAGCACATTTGCACTTCAGCAGATATCCCTGTGCTGCCCCTCCTAGTCTGAAGGCTGGTGTATAGGGGATTACAAGAGACTGATATGAAGACAAATTCAAGTACTTGTGCAAGTTGCGTTTAAAGATCTCCTGGATTCTGGAAACTTAACCCTTTTAACAGCAGGTTTTTCTCTAGGGGTGATGATAAAGAATTTATATTCTCTTGATCCTCAGTCCTGCAGCAGTAACGTCTAACCTATCTCCCCCTCTGTTCCGGCTGTGGTGTGTCCCTCTGTCTTCATACAGTATCAGAAATCCTTAGACCACCGTAGCCTGGGTGATAAGGGGCTGCGGCGACCGGTCTAGCAGCCAGATGAGACCGAGGATCAGGCAAGCATATTGTCTTTATTTTTGCTCCCAATGCAAAATGAGCACTTAAGCCATACCACTGCAAGGGTAAACATTTCAAATTCCTGGAGTTCCTTTAAAAATGCATTTATTAACTTTTAATGAGTAAGATTCTGCCTGGGTTCCACAATGAATGACTCTGCTTATTGAAGGAATGTAAAGGCTCCATTAGTTCTGGGGATTTTAGATGAAGCTGCCAGTAGATATTGCCAAGATATTTAATTTGTTCTTTAACTACAACTAGTCACTTCTGAATGTTGACCTATGCAAAGATGAATGTATATCATTGCCAAAGTTTCTAAAAAGATCATGAATAACTGCTTGCCGTCTGACCATTCTATATAAACAGATGGACAGCACTCTAGTCAGCAGGTTGCCATACAGGTACACAGTAATCATTGTAAACAGCTGTTACATACAAGCATTTGGGTGGCTATAGAACCGCCTGATCACTTGTATGGGTGCATGGGCTGGTTAGCCTCCTATGTGATAGCAATAAAGTTCAATGTGTAAAAAAATAAAAAATATATATATATATATCTTTTTAGTGTCCCCCATCTCCTAAATACAAACGCACATCAGGTGCACCTACATGTGAAAACGACAATTGCGACGCACGTGTTGCATATCACTGAATGTCGGAGCGTAAGCAATAATTCTAGGGCCATCAATCTCTGTGTTAACACTAATTTGATAAGCAGTAAAAGCTTTTAAAGTGTCGCCTATGGCCAATTTTGGGTGTGGTAATTTTTTGTGATTTTCGGTGGTGCCCGCAAATTTTAAGGTTTGATATGTTTTGTATCTATTTACCCAACGTGACCCCCCAATCTTTTATATTTTACTATTTTTCTCCTCCTCTGCTGCAGCGATGGTAGATCCCTCAGCATCCTGACTTCCAATATACAGTGAGGGGAATTTATGAAAACTGGAACAGACAGAATCTGGAGTTGACCGTGACAACCAATCCGCTTCTATTTTTGATTTCAAGGCTTAACAGAAGAAACTAAAAAGAGAAGCTGATTGGTTACTATAAGCAGCTGCTCCAGATTCTGTCCCAGTTTTGATACATTTCCCTCAATGTATAGAACGTGATGGCTGGAGGATCCTTAGACCGCTGCAGCAGAGTGGGAGAGGGGCTGGAAGGAAGGACCGGTCTAAGAACAAGCTTGCTCAGAGGATCGGGTGAGTATCATTTTTCTTTTGAACCAAGATAGAAATTAGCAATGCAAACTAGGGCTGCAAAAACTAATCGACATAGTCGATTATAATCGATTATTGAAAAAGTTGTCAACTTTTTCAATAAGCCATGTAAAGGGTTTTGTGATAATGCATGGTTGTACATGACTAAAGGCTGGCTGTTCACTAATGAACTGGGGATGTCATGTATACAGATCTGCATAACCAGCACATTTTTGTGGCCCAAATCTTCCCAGAGGTGTTCTTTATGTGTCTCAGAATGCTTCTGTAATCTGCACTCTGTGTTCAGGACTACTGCTTACCATAGAAGTGAATAGTCACTGTGCAGCTTGATCTTATTAACCTGGGTTCCAAAAACTTGTGTGGAATTTTTTCAAGTTTTGGCTATTTGACCTGTTGGTTTTGTGGAGATCTGCCTTATCTGTGGCTTGCAAGCTTCCCCACATGAACTATTGACATTGCAGCATCATGCAGCTCTTCCAGGAATAAGCAATCGTGTGTGTTTGTGTTTCCCAATGTCAGTGTATTTAATCATTCTATGTATTTTCTGTTTCTATTTTCCCTTTAAAGGTACTTTTTTGGAGCAAAATGTGTTCTTCTAAAAAAAAAAAAACATGGATACATACAATATTTTTGTTTGTCTATTGCAGATACTCTTAGTCAGCAGCAGTCGTTACCCTGATCAGTGGATTGTACCAGGAGGGGGAATGGAGCCAGAGGAAGAGCCCGGTGGAGCTGCAGTCAGAGAAGTGTATGAAGAGGTAACATGAAAGCTGTAAAGGAAAGCTGTGCTGAGAGAGAGCCATGATATGATATGATTTTAGGCAGCCTTTATGCTGTGGGTATTGTGCAAGTCTCTATAAAGGATTTAATTATTGCTTGTCTTGTACCACCAATGTAAGCAGCAGTAAAACTCTTGTGGAAAAATGGTTATTGGCATGCAGTACATTGAACATGAGATAAGGAGTTCACTGCCCCTTATCTGAATTAAGAGGGAAAGGATCAGGAGGAGTAGAGAGGTCAGGATTTATAGTTTTATTGCAGTGAAGAATATATACAGCTCGCGTACATAAAAAAAAGATTTGGGGGGGGGGGGGGGGTTTAAAAAAAATCAAAATTAAAAACTCTGCATGCATACTTAAATAATTTTACTACCTTTTGCGATGACCATATTTCATATTATCCATGTGTCGTCTTGAAGAATCTGTTCATCAGCGTCAGTGATAGTTGAAGATGTTGCTACTGTCTATTGCCTTTTCAAGTCCATATTACACTTGGTCCATGTGCCCTCGTGCCCATGTGTTGTTAAGGCACTCAATGGAATATGTACTGAGGAATTGGGCACTCTGCTGGCTGACCCGACACTGACCAGAAGTGTATCATTCTGAGGTTTGTAAGATTTACAATTCTGATCAGGAGGGTGAAGAGTTAGTTGGGTAGTAGGTTTTATTAGAGCAGGTATCTTTTAATCCCCATTCACACAACGCATTAAAAAGTGTGACGCACTTGTGGTGCCATTACTTGTTAATGACACCCCAAATGCAGGCGGTAAAATGTGTGCCATATGTGCACAAATACGTTAAGCTCACAGCTCAAACTGCTGCTTTGCTGTGTATGTCATGCAAGCATCAGCCCATTGAAATGAATACCACCTCCTCGACACTGGGGTGGCCGGGCGGGTATCTGAACATGGAAGGGATAACACTGCTTGAGAGAACACAGCAGAATGCACTTAAAACACAGGATCTATGGCAAGAGTAACAAGTATTTTGGTATATTGAAGTATTTTCAAATGTTGTTACTTGCAAACAGACTACGAGGGAGCAAATGAAGTGGTTCTGGGTTTGCTAGCACTTTTATAATACAGGTTGCTGTATACAGGCTATGGTGTCTATTCCTGATATTTGTTGGTTAAACAGTTGTAATGAGCTGTATACTTTGTAAAATGAGAGTCCCACTCTTTCCACATTTTCAAGGGGCCAGGTGAAATTAGAGTAAAATGTGAAAAACAAAGCTCTGCTGATTTGTAGGTGAAGGGTGGTGAGCATGCATACCCGTAGATGGAAGTACAGGTAGTTTTTTTTGTTTTTTTCTTTTCTTTATTCAATTCATATGGATACAGATCTGTACACATTAATATGCCATGGCATAGGTTTCTTGACCTTTTTTTATCGTAATTCTGATCTTCGTTAGAATACTAGTGCTATCCCTTTTCTAGTATGTCGATTTTTGTAATTGGTAAAATTTTCCCCATGTTTCTAATGCCGTCAAATAGAGAGTCCCAACCACTCCTGACCGAGAAGCCCCATACAATGTAGAGGGGTGCTGAAGTGGCCGCAGATGGCGCCGCCAAATACTTGCAAAACAGAAAAATGGTCACCAGAACTCCAGGTTTTCTTCAAAACAAAATCCTTTTATTCATATTCACAGGTCATATCACCATGCGTAGCCGCGCATGGTAGCCACGCATGGTCATATGACCTGTGAGAATGAATAAAAGGATTGTTTTGAAGAAAACCTGGAGTTCTGGTGACCATTTTTCTGTTTTGCCAGTTTCTAATGCAGCGCAATCTCCTGCCAACCTAGTTGTCTTCACTAAAAAAGGTTGTATACATTCAATTCAATTATCCATTCATGTGAAAAGCATTTTCATGCAATTGGGTATTCAATGAGAAAATTAATTTTGCTTCGTACATGATTGGGTAAGTAAAATTGTTAATATTCCATCGCCAAAGTAAATTAGATCCCTTGTTTAAGCTCTGTGCAATTCTGTGTGAGAATGCAGATGGCCACCAGCCACACATGCACAGCTCAGCCACTCCGTGATCTTTATTGCCAAAAGATTGTGGTACAAGTATGCTTTTGTGTGGCATTGTTTAGAGATAAACATCTGAGTGGTTTATTGTATTTATTTGTGATTAAATCTACTGTTAATAACTATTCTTTTCCTGCAGGCCGGTGTAAAGGGGAAGTTGGGAAGACTTCTGGGAGTTTTTGAGGTAAATATTTTATTACTTTGGTCTCTCCTCTTCCCAAAATCCTTGAGTTTCACAGGCACCTCGGTGAGGGTGATATCGTGGCCTTTTTGTCAACATCCTGGGAAAGCGGAGGATACTAATCTCTCTTGAGAAAATGCTCAAGCACTGTGCTGGGGAGATTTAAAATCCTCAGCTTTCCTATAATCTCCGTAGAATGACATCTTCCTCCCCTAGGCACCTGGGGCAGAAGCTGATGTGCAAGGTAAATACATCCCGCTCCCCAATGATGTTTACTGTTTGGGGCCTAAAAGGTCTGCTTCAAGAGTGAGTCCTATAAATATGAAAATTATATAGTAATCCTTTAATATAAAAATGTCACACTAAAGATGTGCCTTTTTCCCATTTAAGCAGAACCAAGATAGGAAACACAGAACGTATGTGTATGTTCTCACAGTAACGGAAGTGCTGGAAGACTGGGAGGATTCTGTTAACATTGGTAAGCTCTTCAGATTTATTTTTGGAGCTTGGAGTAGTGGGGATTTCCTCATTATCTCTGAATGTACAGTTAGTTTATTCCTTTTAGATGAGCTGTTCCTCTGGTGGCCAAATGTCACCTTAAACAGCTTTTGCTGTTCTTAAAGGAGAACTATGACATGAGTGATTTCCACTCACCTCATAGTTCTAGCCGACCTGTGACAATGAGACTGTCACAGGTCGGCTCAGTAGATCGGGAGGTGAGCGAACAGATACCGGCGTTCACTCACCTCTCGATCCTGTGACAGGATCGAGAGAATCCAGCCCCTCCCCGCTCCGATCCTCCAGCGCTGACTGGCGGAACGGATGGGGGAGGGGGCGGTTACAGCTGGCTCTGCCTCTAGATAGGCAGAGCCAGCTGTCACTCACGCAGCTGGGCGGATCTCGACATCGATGTCGGGATCCGCTCCAGCTGCGGCGTCTCAGCTGTAGCTCGCGGTATACTGAGCTTAGGGTAACGGGAGGACGCTAGTTTGTGTACTCCCGTTACCCCAAGGAGAACTATGGGGAAAAACACTGACCCCATAGTTCTCCTTTAAGGCAATTCAAACATCAGTTTTAAAGACTTCTAACCTTGGTATAAAGCCCTCAATCGCAAAGTTGTATAAACCTAACAGCCCAGTACAATGCAAAAATTGGGTATTTGTGTTGACATGGAACCACTAATGGCATTACGTGTTTTCTTTTGGTATTTAAGGGGCCATATTGAATCCATTCAGTAGTAATCCAACATGTCACTTTATTTTATACACGCATAACACTTTTAATACTGATTTAATGTCACTTCCATGTCTGACACAGGCACAGTGAGTAAATATGCTTCTAGCGCAAGGCAGCAAATGTATTTTTTCTGATTTTACATTTCTATCCATGTGAAACAGTATTCCTGTGAATTGTCAAATTCTACCACTGTATGTCCAGCTTTAGGATTAATACACAGTTAAAAAGGAACAATTAACTTTTTTTCACTTGAAAGGACCAAGAATTGACATTGTGCAGATCAAAGAAGTTTTCATTTGTCTGCACATACAAGCACTAATTATGTACATTGTAACAATATTAATGTGTTTGTTTGAAACAAGCCTGCCATATTTACACACTGCATGCAAAACAGATAGGCACCTGCCAGCTAAACTGACAGGTTGGTCCAGCCGATTGTACGTGTTTATGTGAAGCATGGGGGGGGGAGGGGGGGGGGCTGTCGTTCCTACCTCCTCACTTCCCCTCCTGCCTCTGCCCCGCTCCCACATTTTACCCAAGTGACCAAAAAAAACCTGCTGCTGGTTAAATGCAAGAAGCTGGTTATGGGACCGGAGATATCTCTTATTGGTTCTGTTGTCAGCACCTGTCATTTGCTGTCCTCACTGCCTCTTTATTACATTAAACAAAGGCGTTGGATACGTCACTCAGCAAAATGAATTGAAAGGAAACGGGAAATGTAATATTTTTCATACTTTTTTTTTTCTCTTCATGTTTTTAAACTGTTACATGCATAACCTGCTTTAGGTATTTAATTGAAAGCTGAACTCCAGTCAGATATCAAAGGCACAAATGAATGCAGTATAAAAGTGTAGGTCTAGCCAAACTTTTTTGGTTGGCTTTGGGCTCTGTTAGGAAGATTTACCCTCACATCCGGTCTTGGGTTTTTTTTCTCCAGAGAAAGTAAGGGTAACTGCAATAGCAACACAGGCAGTGGGTTGTGATACAAGTTGCAGTTAAAGCCAGGCTAAATGAATTTAATGAGTATGTGTCTCAACAATTAATATTTTTGTATGTTATACTTAATAATATAGTTAATCATCTGCCTTCCACATCTCATTTGATAATAAAGACAATTCCCTTAGTAAAAAGTTTAACATTCTGACAGGTATACCATGAGCTTTGGTATAGACAAATGTGGCTTGTAATATTGAAATTCACTATTGCTGCTTTTAGTTTAATCACTTTTATTTATTTATTTTTAGGACGAAAGAGGGAATGGTTTAAAGTTGAAGATGCTATGAAAGTGTTACAGTGCCACAAGCCTGTACATGCAGAATATTTAGAAAAACTGAAAGGATGCTCCCCAACGAATGGAAACTCTGTGGTCCCAGCTATATCAGACAACACATCTCTTTATGTAACCTCTGCACAGACTTCTAGCTTACCATCAAGTGTGAGATAAACTGCACTTTAAGGCACCTTACCTATTCATGTGTGGAGGATGCCATTTTGTGTTCTCATGAAAACATCCTGATGATTAGACCTGGATCCTCTTGCAAGATGTGCTACAAACCATTTTGCTTGCTTAATTCAACCCTTTTTTTTAACCATGTATAATAGTGTTCATCCAACAAAAGCCATATGGATTTTTTTAGATGCCTTTAAATGGCCATTTTTTCTGTCTTATGTTCTGTCACAATTGTAATATGGCTAATGTGCCATGGCAAGTTTTTACAACTGCTGTTTCTTAAAGGGCTTTAACGTCTACTGGATGCAAGATAAGCCTTTAGTGTGCTGTGTAAAAGGTTTCAGGTTGAGAGAAGTGTGGCCTTCACCAGGTTCAGCACTAAAGAGGATACTATAATATCACCGGCTCCTCTTTAATATGGGTGTTGATTTCAATCTGAGCTTTGCACTCAGTTCTATTTACCATCTCAGTAGTTGGTTTCTGCTCTGGTTCACCTTCCTTTAATGTCCTGGGGCAGTGCTGATAATTTTTTTTATATGTGGTGTTTGGGGAATGTCCTTCAAGTTGAGATGCTTAAGAAATGATTTGAACAATACATCTGGCTTTACTACTTCAATACACCCACTCATATTTTGATAGCGCAGTTAGTTTGCTGTTGGATTGTAACATGCGACTAGAGGATGCCTAAACCATGGCCCTCTTAGATGAGAGCTGCTAATAACATTCAGATGTAAATGTTCAGTTCTCTTACAGAACTTGGCATAATTACATTTGGTTTGCAGTTAAGCTTGATATTGCACCATTTGGGAACATTAGTCACCTAATGCATATGATGCATCCCCCGCCCCCCCTTTTTTTTTTGTCCCAGAGCTCTTTAGATATACGTTGGAGTACTGGCTATCCACACGTTCCAGTATGGGGCTGCTTTTACAGGGCTAGTACCATAAATATGAAGCCCCAGTGAAATGAGGGTGTCCTTTTGACATTTATCCCGGACAAAATTGTTATGCAAAATTTAATCTGTTTTGTATTTTTTCCCGTTTATTATACATAGCTTCTCTGTAGACTGTTCCTCATGTTCTTGCAGGAAATATTGGCCCCTGTGACACCTGCATTTCTAAGGTTGTTCACATATGAAAAATGCAAAGAAGTGTGAAATGTTTCTGTAGACAATATCCATGTACATCCAGAAGAGGGTTTAATAGCTGCTTAACCATGCACAATTGTCATGGCCGTGGATGGAGCAGCAGCAAGCACCTAGGACAGCAGTGTCTGTGATGATGGCTGAATGTTTAGGGTTTTTTAATCTGACAACCCAGGCAGATGAACGGCTACTAAACGTCTCATTTGGATGTATCCTCCTGTACATGGATTTTATTGGTGGCTCAATAAATAAACCAGCTTGTATTTTATATGTACTATACTTATTAATTGGACAGCATCTATACTTTAAACATGGGTATTCTTGGTTCATTAGAGTTTCTAGTTCTAGAAATTTTTTGTTCTAGCAACTGGTTCTTTGGATCTGAATTGGTAATTTGAAAGGCTAGTCCACTCGAAAGTGACATTATGGTGGTCTGAATCCACCTAATGGCTTATATTTTTAGGAGAAGCCAGCAGTGAGATCTTTCAACATAGTTCTTGGTGGCTTCTCTTTAATACAAAATAAATTCAGACTCTAGCAGGGAAAACATGGAGAAGGAGTGCATACCCAGGAACTACAAGGGAATTGAACCTGTAAGAAACCTGCCAGGAGAGAAATATGGATGCTTTCACTGCTGACTTTTAAGGTGTTGGCTCTGAGCTTTCATTTTGATTCTAGTTCTTGCCTCACTTTTAGTGAGTCACAGAGCTGAAACAAGCTATATATAGTGTCTCTATCTAGTATGCAGAAGCGTTTTACTTTACAGTGACTTCCCACTTACTGAAGGAAGAACAAAGATAAGTCCTACACTGGACAATACTGGAATTACAGTTCCCATATTTCCCTCACGGTAGGTTCATATTAGCTGAATTAGGAGTTTTGGATGGAATGACCTTTTTAAGTCTAGAAATACTTTGTAGTAATAGCCAGTGTATGCACTTTGCATCTGACACTTGGAACATGTTTATTACATTAATGAAAAAGGTGGAAGAGCTTAAGAGTCGAAGTCAAAAGAAAATTTCATGTGCACACTGGTATCTTTACCTCTGCCAGCAGCAAACTAAGGGGAGACTGATGTTCACACGAAGATGATTGATCCCTGCTGAGGAATGTAGTGATTTGCGTACAGACTGCTCATTGATATGATTTATTAAACATGCTTGCAAGGGAGTTAAACATTCATGATAAACCCTGGTCTATTTTCCATCATTCATGCTCAGAAGGGATCAATTAAAATATCAGACTTTCCTGTGTTTTTTTACTTTTCATCGACGGAACAATCAAGAAAAAAAAAATATCCATCTTGTATGTAACTTTCCACATGTTATGTTCATAATTAATGTAATTGCCACATCAGATAAAATACATGCAGATCCAAGAGCCCGGTGCTTTTGTGCAGGATGCCAAAGAAATTTCCATTTTGGTTTTTAAATGTTACACTGGGCAAGCAATCCATTCTTCTCCATGGTAATATCATATAGTTAGTCTAACCTTGTGGATCTTTGTAGTTCTGTAATGCTAAGGAATTTGGATGGAAGATTATTTGGATGTTCCTCTCATGTATACACACACAGCAAACCGTTTTCTTCTCTCAGGTTAAATGCCAATGATCTGTATATAGAAAATGATTATGGTACTTTCTGTCTCTGCATCTATTGGCCTAGGTATGTTTAGCAGAGCAGCTTTTTCAGTCAGTAGTCTGCCATTGATGTCTTCACTTGTATATCTGTGATGGCGTTCTATAATGGAGCGAAAATACTCCCTTTTATTTTACTTGCCTGCCTCCGACTAGCACGTTTCCTTGTTCATACGTGCACTGCACGCGGGTGACAGCTCATCCATGGTATGCGTGTAGTGTTTTCATTAATTTATCACCATGCAAAAAGATTTTTCTGGCTGCTTAGACCATTGCAGTATCCTGTAATGCACTGTTGAGCACGAGTCAGAGACTTCCCCATAGGCTGTGAACAATTCAGCACCTCTACACTTTCAGTATAGCAGCCACGGTTTCCTACCCACAGATCTTATTACTCACACAATGACCACCTCTCAGAGGTTTGTGTTGGAATGATTTGTAGACCATACTCTGAGATCAGTCACCTAAACATTGTGTGTACCTTGTAACAATGAGCCTAATGTATACAAGGTGTTCTACAGAAAGTGTTTTGATTGCTTTTAGTTGCTAGTCAGAATTTATCTCCAACCTAATATAGGGAAGTAACAAAAGAACCTTTTTCATGCAGCAGGTCCAATATATGTATGTGACCTGCTTCAGGAGAATTATTGGGCTTATAACTTCTGTAGTCCTTCATCTTTAAGACAGCATCTAAAACATAAAAGCTTTACTAAAATGCATTTCCCAATAAAACACTTGAGGTATGGTATAGATATTGGTATGATTTTCTCATTGTCCCATTTAATGTGGGCCCCAGATTGTTCCAGAATTATCTGTGTAGATAAGTTGTAATATTGCTTTTCAGTGTTAACCATATATTCTCTGTAAAAATGCATTTTATTTTTTTTTGTAAATAATCAAATCAGTAAATACAGCGAGTGCACAAAGGATTGTTGTAATTTAAACATTTTGTTACTCAATACATTTTTCTTTTCTTTTTTTTTAACACAAACTGTGTAAAATGCTGCTATAAATTAAAATCATTGTGAGTGCTGTTACACTTTTTTTTTGTTTTGTTTAAGAAAGAATGGTGCCACAATTGTTTTGTAAGTTAAATATACCTGTGCCATATCATTGATTTTATACCTTTTGAATAATCTTTGTACCAAGCATATGTACTGCTAAATCTTTCATTTCATTCAAAGTTTTTTGCTTTGCCCAGAGAATAAAAACTCGACAACAGTTCTTGTTCTCTGGTAGTAGTATAGGAGCTCCAGAAGGTGCAGATTGTGGACAAGTGTGTGTAATATGTGCCCACAGTAGTTGTGGCAACTGTGTAGTGAACCTCAGGCCCTTATGTACTTTGTGAGGTCACATGTGAGGGAAACGTGAAACAAGTGGAATTGTTTCCCAAATTTGCAATCTGCACTTTCTGGCGGTTCGTAGTTTCACCAGTTTTTATTGACTGCTTTATTTTTGAAAGTTCTTTGATTATCCAGATCCCCCCCCCCAGTTGAATGTATATGCTGAAACATACTGAGCAGAAAGGGGAAGGAGTGCAAGATATGTCTTAAAAGTGGCCATTTATATCTATGTACAAGCAATTGTAACAAAATAGTTTATGAATGAAACATCTTCCTAATGTGGTGCTCTAAACCTAGTTCATAAACCCCCCATGATTACTTACAAATTGAATCTTCCCCCAATGTTTTGAGGCATTTCATGCAGGCACCACATGATTATCAGTTTTAGAAAGGAAAATGTGCTCTGGACACATTGCTCATCAACTCTACAGCCTTTGCAAAATGTTTTCTGAATATGCAGTTTAAAGTTTGCATGCTTCACTACAGAGTCTGTACAGAAAGCAAGCACTTCCTACATATTGGGTTTATATGCTAGTCCAGCATTTCTCAACCTTGGTCATGGCACCCTTAAAGTATGGAAAATACAGAGGCACCACAGTCTACCATGCCATAGATTTTAAGGGGGACCCCATGCAAGAACACAAATCAGTAGTCCCCCTTTCACGTCAGTTTCCCCTTCCCTCCCCCATTCACATCAGAGTTTTCCCCCCTCCCCCTTTCACATCAGTTTTCCCCCCGGCCCCTTTCACATCAGTTTTCCCCCCGGCCCCTTTCACATCAGTTTTCCCCCCGGCCCCTTTCACATCAGTTTTCCCCCCGGCCCCTTTCACATCAGTTTTCCCCCCGGCCCCTTTCACATCAGTTTTCCCCCCGGCCCCTTTCACATCAGTTTTCCCCCCGGCCCCTTTCACATCAGTTTTCCCCCCGGCCCCTTTCACATCAGTTTTCCCCCCGGCCCCTTTCACATCAGTTTTCCCCCCGGCCCCTTTCACATCAGTTTTCCCCCCGGCCCCTTTCACATCAGTTTTCCCCCCGGCCCCTTTCACATCAGTTTTCCCCCCGGCCCCTTTCACATCAGTTTTCCCCCCGGCCCCTTTCACATCAGTTTTCCCCCCGGCCCCTTTCACATCAGTTTTCCCCCCGGCCCCTTTCACATCAGTTTTCCCCCCGGCCCCTTTCACATCAGTTTTCCCCCCGGCCCCTTTCACATCAGTTTTCCCCCCGGCCCCTTTCACATCAGTTTTCCCCCCGGCCCCTTTCACATCAGTTTTCCCCCCGGCCCCTTTCACATCAGTTTTCCCCCCGGCCCCTTTCACATCAGTTTTCCCCCCGGCCCCTTTCACATCAGTTTTCCCCCCGGCCCCTTTCACATCAGTTTTCCCCCCGGCCCCTTTCACATCAGTTTTCCCCCCGGCCCCTTTCACATCAGTTTTCCCCCCGGCCCCTTTCACATCAGTTTTCCCCCCGGCCCCTTTCACATCAGTTTTCCCCCCGGCCCCTTTCACATCAGTTTTCCCCCCGGCCCCTTTCACATCAGTTTTCCCCCCGGCCCCTTTCACATCAGTTTTCCCCCCGGCCCCTTTCACATCAGTTTTCCCCCCGTCCCCTTTCACGCCAGTGTCCCACTACCATAAACTTTTGAGGCACCCCTAAAGAAGCCAGAAGGCACATCAGCATGCCCCGGCAACCTGGTTGAGAAAGGCTTTGCTAGTTTACAAACATATCCTAAAAGCGGATCTAAAGTCAACATTTTTTGGTATATAGTGTGGAACTGTTAGAACTCCTGTAAGGTGTGTGCCCAGCCTTACAATTATCTGCAGATTTTCTGTGGTCAGATGTAAAAAGTGCAACAGATTGGCACAGGTGGAGATTCCTCCATCCACACAGTTTAGAATCTGTTGCACCTTTTCCATCTGACCATAGAAAATCTGCAGATAATTGTAAGGTGTGTGGCCAGCTTTACTGTTGTCTGTTTCCCTTGGGGGACATTTACCTTAGATTTGTCCTGGTAGCCCTTGTTGCTGGGACAAAAAGTGATAGGAAATGCACATTTTTTACAGTAGTCACTGGAACAGAAATAAAGGGGTAATCTTCCAATGGTGGAACAGGTGTCCAATATAGACCCTTACAGGGTATTGCCTATTCCCTACTGTATACAAAATACCATTAGGTATTCTTTACATACTAGTTAAATAAGTGAACTTCTGGTAACATTCACAAAAAGTGTGTAAAATGTTTAATTCCTTGATCTGGAACTTGAGAGAGTTGTTACTGCTAAAACACTAAAGCCTCTAAAACATAGCCTGTGAATGTATTTATCGCAGGATTCAGCAGCTATACAGGGGGTGATTCACTAAAGGATTGGAGGATTATTTACTTCACAAAGTAACTTCACTGAGCTTAAAGTGACTCTCTAAACTCAGGTGTTAAATCCTAAAAATACATTCAAGTCCCCTAACTAACAAAAATGTATCTTCTTTGTGTATCACTCAGCTGTAGATCCTTAAATCATCTCTGAATTGGTGCTGACACTGTCATTCCATCTGGAGGGTGAATACTTTTGTACCCCATGGTCCCCTGTGTGTGTTGTAAAGTTGTCACCTACTCCAAGACCACTCCCGTGATGGCCTGCAATCTCAATACAAATTGGTAAACTATTTTTAATCCATAACAGGAGTGAGCTTGGAGCGGTTGCTACTTTACAATACACAGGGACCATGGAGGAACAAAAGTAGCCACCCTCCAGAAGTAAGGACACTGTTAGTATGAATTCAGAGATGATTTGAGGATCTACAGCTTAGTGATACACAAGTAGGATACATTTTATTAAGTTGTGGTACTTGGATGTATTTTTAATATTTATCATGAGTTTAATGTCACTTTAATATAATGGTACATGTTTGAGGTAAAATGTTAGAACGGGATTGGTTCATTGACATTAACATATCTGATTTAGTAAGTGAAAAGTCTTCACTCCCATAGTAAAGCAACCCTACAGCATGTGCATTGTGGCTGAGCAACTCCTGGAAAAGCAGGTTGTGGGGGTCCAACTGTAGTGACAGTGAGGTATGTATCCATCTACTTTTGAGTATCTAGTTAACTGGCAATAATGCAGTTAGTGTTAAGGTGGCCGTACACTTTACACCCCTCGCAAGACTTTTGTCTTGCAAGGTTTGTAAAGTAATTTTAAAAAACGTACGCTCTGCCCATCTTGGACAGGCAGATCGTACTTGTGATCATCGCAAGCCTGCCCCCCTGGGGGGCGGGCTTCCGATGACTGCAATGAGGGGCGGGCTTCCGATGACTGCAAACAGGCAGCATGCGCACACAGGCCCGTTCGGCAGTTGTCGAACAAGCAGTCCACTAACTCGCCGAGAATTGTACGAATCTCGGCGGGTGTTCCAGCCTGCTTGTTCGACGGAAGAAGTGCGACCGTACAGTAGAAACGGTCGCACGCCTTCCATACACTTTGCAATTAACGTACGATCGCAGGATTTCCCGCGATTCGCGTACTAGAATCGTGCAGTGTATGGGCACCTGTGCTCTCCCAGCTGCACATGGGCAACAATGGATTGTGACATGTAGAAACAATCACTCAAAGCACGGTGCTACTAATAGCAATCGCTAGTACATACTACATTCTTGCTGATGTGTATTAATCACTAGTGATTAGTAGTGGGGTAAACGCAGGCAATTTTTTTTTTGCTGTGGGAAAAGTGTAATTTGTTCCCTGGCAGAAGTTGTTCACTGACTACGTTCGTATCTTTACCACTAACTCAAGAACAAGGAGGGCGGGGGATCTTTTTGGTTTAAGGACAGCAAGCAGATGAGAGCAGTGATGTAACATCCCTAAATGCCAGGGGTTAGAAGTACTCATGTAAATGGATTAAAACTGCCTCTCCTGCAGACATCATAGCTTGTCTTCTTTTTAAAAAAAAAATCACATGTCCAGATTCTTTTCTCTTGTGGATTAAACTCATTTCTTCATGCTGTCTATAGGTAGGTTCTGGTGATCAGCATGGTTGGTTTTTCAGAATGTCATTGTCCAAGAGGTCACACGAGTTGTGGATAACAAGCGCAGGTAAATTTGAAATGTTTCAGAAAGGAATCGGTTTAATTTTTCAGAGACTGCAGTCAGTTGTGGCCTACCATGACTGATCGTACCGAGATATGCTGTAGTTTTCAACACAACATTAAGTACCTCAAGTTCTATCAAGGTATTGGATATTATACATAAATGTTTGTTAATGTTCTAGTTGGGGGACTGCTGTGGAAGGGAATTCTAATTCCTCCTCGTCATAACCGCCCTCTGGGCATACTACCATAAGTCAGCTTGGATATTTTGTGTTTGTCACATCGGCTTTCCTCATATCACTATCTAGAATGTACCTGTGTGGCATTTACAGACCAGAGAAATGTGAGGACATATCTTTGTCATGCATCATAAATGGGCAACTCATTCATAGTTTAACACTGACATCAAAATGCCACCTCATCCTCCATGATCCGTTGTGTCAGTAAAAGCGTTCAACAGTTTTGTATGAGAGTCTGTGTACAATGGAAATGAGTAATATTGTGATAAATGTCCTTAGAGGTTGTACTGCATGGTTATTTAAAAAAAAAAATGTAATCTGTATTTGATAAATGTAAAGAAACATGTACAGTATTGATGTATCATAACTTAATGATCTGTACATTTTGGGTTTGTGGGTAGACCTATTAAGCTTTGGCTGTTCATTTTGTGCCAAACGTCATTGAAATTAGAAAAATTGTCAGATGTGATACGACTGTTAATTTTATGAACCAATTGGGGTTTTTTTATGGTTATTTTCAATGTCTGCATTTTGAATCAATATATACTTTGTGTAGGTACCTGAATCTGACTTGATATCGGCCTTTGGCAACAGAGGTAGAGGGTGAAGAAACCCAATACAGTGGCTGGTGCTGCAGCGCTTATTTGCCAACAAGAGACATGATAGGAGGAGAGACGTTTTCCTCTTCATTGGCTGCTTCTCCTTTTAATGTCAAGTCATATGTTCAGGGACAGGCAAAACCTGTAAGTGTAGCCTGTAACTGCAACAGAAAAATCCAGCTTCTCTTGTACAGAGCTGTACTTTGTACATCTTTGAACTGAATGGACAGAAATACAAATCCTTTGGCACATAAACAGCTTCCTATTAGGTATTTAATTTGTCTATTTAGCAGTTTGCCCGGAGTGCAGCATGATTGTATAACTAAGTAAATCTTCTCTTGCTTGCACTCAGTTTGTTTTTTTGCTCACTTATTTAAGCTACACTAAACGTCCTATTACCTGCATTCAAGCAACCAGTGGGGGAAAAAAACAATCGAGGATATATGTAATTTTTTTTTTTTGTGTGTGATTGACAAATGCACACTAAAATATTTACTTGGCTACCAAGTTTATTTAGCTGCAAAGGAAATTCTCTGTTTACATCTTGCTGGCTGGCAGCTAGATTCCCCCGCTATCAGCAGCAGAGTAAAAAAACTATGGAGAGCAATAGCCAGTCTGCTATTGGCTTCTTCAAATCGCAATAGCAAATAGTAGGCTGGCTATTGCACCTGCACATTAAGCAGAGGAGTGTACTTGAGAGAGAACATACGTACTGTACATGCACTACTGGTCAAAAGTTTTGGAACAGCCCCATTTTTCCTGGTTTTATTGAAATGTAAGCAGTTCAAGTCCAGTGAATAACCTGAAGTGGTACAAAAGGTAATCGGTAAAATGCCAGAGGTGGGAAAAAAAAATGTTTAGGTTAACAAAGTGGAAAAAAATGTATATTCAGAGTTATACAAAAAGGCCTTTTTCACGGAAGTAATGTGTTAACTCAGTTCTGCAGCAATGTAAAGTAAATTGAGCCTTGAAAGTTTATGCTAACAATTCCTACAGGTGTCCCAATTTTTGTTGATTATTCACAAACCCTATATAAAAGCAGTGTTGGAACAGACTGATACTACACCCTCTTAAAGCAATATTTGGACAGTACTGTACTGAAGGAAGTAGTATATTGCTCTCAAATGGTGAGAAAAAGTCAATTAAAGGAAGACAGGCCATTGTAACCCTTAACCCTTTCGCTGCCAAGCCCTCCGGAACATTTTTCAAATCAGCTGGCCAAGCCATTTTTGAATTTTCTGCAATTTTTTTTCCTATTGGTTTGATTTTTCAACTGCTGCGTTGCTAGCGTTTGTAAAAGACCCCCCAAACCATATATTTTCTGAAAGCGCAGGCCCGGTAGAATAAAAAGATGGTGATACTAAATTTGTAGGCCCTGCGATAATTGCACAAATGTTTCTCAAATTAATATTAAACCGATAAAAATACACAATTCAATTGTTAAAACACACCAAAATCAGTATCCGTGCACAAAAAAAAATATTTTCTGACTAAATCTAAAAGATAAAACTGTATTGAGTTAATAAATAACAAATATTAGCAAATTTGTAATTGCGCCTTTTTGCGAAAAGGTAAAAAAATGAAGGTATGCAAAACTGTAAATAATCGACTTATGTAAAAAATTGTTTTGGTGTTTGTGTTGTGATAAAATGATACAGGTGTATATTTAATTGCAACACAAGGTATCACAACGCATGGCAATGAGTCACAAAGCTTTGCCATGCGCTGCCACAGTTAATTTAATGTTTTTTTTTAAAGAAAAAAAATAAATAAAAAAGATCATGCACTGCGATGCGTTCTAACAACGCACTGCAGCGCATGTGCATGGTGTGCACCACAATATGTGTGTGTTATGTGGGGGGAGGGAGGGGTTGTCCTTTTTTTTTATTAGTTTGTTTTTTTTGACACATTTTTTATTTTTTTTTTAAATAATGTAATTTTGTTTTACATTTTTTTTTAAATTTTTTTTAAACATATTTTTTATTTATTTTTTAATAATTTTGTATTTATTTTTTTTACTGTTGGGGGGGCTACGGTAAAATCTCTGGGGTCTAAACAGACCCGTGACATTTCCCTTTTGAAATAGAAAAAGAAATTGAGGACACCAAATCCTCAATTTCTTTTTCTGCAGCCTCAGCACTCAATGAATGGGAAGCACTCAGTACAGAGGCTTCCCAAGATCTTTCCTTTTAGAGAGATTAGAGCAAAGACAGCCAAGGTATCAGTGAGTACAGTTTCCTAGATTATCAAAAGGCACTTGGTAACTAGAGGAAACTCTGTCAGGAAGAGGTCTAGCAGACCCAAAGGCAAAACAGAAGACAACATTTAGAGTGTCCACAGCTTACATGACAAGACTCGCAGGACAACAGCTTAACACTGATTGAAGTAAGCAAGTCTCAGGGTTCTACTGTGAAGAGAAGACTTCCGAGCTGTAGGTTTGACAGGTTGAGTGGCAGTAAGAAAGCCATTGATGAGATAACAAAATAAGAGGCTTGCCTGGGCCATGAAACATTGCCAGTGGACTACTGAAGACTAGTAGAAGGTCTTATGGATCAAGTAATAAGCATTTGAGATCTTCATTGTGTGACAACTGTCAAACATGGAGGAGGAAGCGCGATGGTCTGGAACTCTTCTGCTGGATCCAGTGTCAGCAACTTGCACAGTGAGTGGCACCAAAACTACTACCACAGCATTTTGCAGCGCCATGCAATGCCCTCTGGTGTACGCCTAGTTGGTCAGGGGTTCAATCTACAGCATGATAATTGTGACGGAGTGCACCGTCACTGTGCTAGTTGGAGGGGGCTGCAGACTGGCCTCTTACCCACCGATTATGGCCCAGCAAGAGAACAGGAGATTTGGGGCTAAATTGACATTTTATATGCAGACAGTGACTGTTGCCCTCTGGGAAATATATGTTTAAAATGGTGGAGGACAAGGATTTGGCCACATGGTTTGTCTAGTCAAAATGGAGACTTAATTAAGTCAAGTCAGTTGTATATAAGTTGCATAGCTTCCCTCCCCCTCATGACAAACACAGATAACAGCTTACACAGTGAATCAGACATTTACATACATAGTCAAACAGTACAATAGGGTGAGCATCAGATAACAGGTGAGGGGGGGGCTATGCAACTTATATACAACTGACTTGACTTAATTAAGTCTCCATTTTGACTAGACAAACCATGTGGCCAAATCCTTGTCCTCCACCATTTTAAACATATATTTCCCAGAGGGCAACAGTCACTGTCTGCATATAAAATGTCAATTTAGCCCCAAATCTCCTGTTCTCTTGCTGGGCCATAATCGGTGCATAAGAGGCCAGTCTGCAGCCCCCTCCAACTAGCACAGTGACGGTGCAGTCGGTCACAATAATGACCCAAAACATACCTCCAGGCTGTGTCAGAACTACCTTAGAGCTTGTTGAAAAAACATTTTGTAGTTCATTGCGAAGATCGAAAACACGTTTTAAAACTTTTCCTCTTGACAACCATCTCACTTCAGGGTGAAATAACAGAACATTGTGTGCATCCAACTCATTACAAAGTTTTGAAAACAATCGACTGTTTAAAGCACTTGATTATACAAAATTAACGGCACTTAAGTTTTTTTTCATTATTTCTTGTAACTCTTGTGGCAGTGTCTTCCTTGTTAACACTTGTCGATGGATCATGCAGTGAGTCCCAATTTGTATTTGGTTACTTATTGAATTCTATACGTTGAAATCCAGAGCGACATCCTAGCATAGCTGGAGCACCATCTGTGCAAACGCCACAAACCTTTTCCCAAGGGATATCATGCTTTTGCAGAAATGAACCAATTGAGTCAAATACATCACGTGCAGTAGTTGTCGTTTCAAGTGGTTTGCACAAAAGAAACCTCTTTAAAATCGCCATCCTACATATAGCTCACGTAAACCATTAACCTCTTGCCATCCGCCCGTTAAGAAAAAAACGGACGGACGGCTGACTCCTATCTGCGGGTTGCCGTCGTCAGACGGCATTTTTTTCCTGCTCGCGCGCGCCCGGGCAGGAAAGACCCGCTTGTTACTACAGCCGTTAACGGCTGTTTCAACAGTTTGCAACATCTGTAGATTCATCACGCTGGATAATAAAAATTCCAAGTGGAGCAGATTTCATTTCCAGGATGACTTGATCAATAATATCAGCAGACATATCTTTTATTCTCCAATTGATGGCGTCATTAGACAAAGTGCATTCAATTTTGTAACAAATGTAGTTCCAAGCAGAACTCGAACTCTTTGGTTGCTAGCAACAGAAAATTCTCTAATGGTGTGAGGTGTTTTTTTTTGGCTCTGGCGATTCGAAGAGTCACCAAATATGAAGCCTTAACAGCTACTAGGTTTTGCCGATGGAACTGGCCGCTGGTATTAAGCCTTTCGTAATGCCATCAGCTTTATTCTTAAAATACTGGATATACTTGCCTGCAAAGTTGGGATGCTTAGTATCAAAATGGCGTTTCAGTTTGTTGGGCTTCATGAATTCGACAGACAAAAGTTCATAACGCATTGTGGTTTCTCAATTCCTGCTGCAACTATGGAAGTAAAACCATACTTCAAAAATTCATCACTATTTTATTTTCTTAACATTCCTCTCGCCCTGATTTGTAGAGGGATCGCTAATGTTAAACGCCGCCATTTTGGATAAGCTGGTATGTTGACATTTTTTTGATGGCTTTAGCTCTGTTCTTTTTGACAACCTTAGTTAATAACTGCATAAGATGAGATGGAACATTATTAATGGTACAATTTGTGTTCCTACCTTTTGGTAGTTCAGAGTATGTACATACATAGAAAGCACGGTGTTGCCACCCACCTTCCACTAGCACAAATGGAGGTCCCACGTCAATTGACTCACTCGCCTATGACATATAAAGGAAGGTATCATGGTGCATCATGTGACAACTGTTGACGGAAATACAAGTGTACTGTCCAGAGTCGTCATTGGATACTTTTATAAACTACAAGAGAGCCATTTGGCATGACCTGAATCCTGCACTCAAATAGACAAAGACATTTGTTAGTCACTTTGCTCTCAGAAGAAGGAAAAACAAGGGAGTGAAGAAAGCGGCTCTGTACGGTAGACCAGCAGAGAGAATTTCAGAACTGATGTAGAAATGACTGATCTGCGCCCTCAGGGCTCACCTCTCATGTGGTTTGTTGCAATCTAACAAGCCTCCACATCCTCTCCAGTGAATGTGTGGCACAGGGTCAGTGGTGGCCTGGCAGTGCAGGATGGAAGTGTTCCCCGGAAAGATTGTATATGCATGTAACCAGGGCAGCATGTTCAAAGTTTGTGAAATAGTTCAATATAGTCTTTTTATCTTGTTTAGAAAACCATATCCAATCCACCTCTGTGCAAATCCACAATGATTTTAACCCTCGTGCTGCCTCCAGCTTCACAGTGTTCAACAAATATCCGCGCTCACCAGATATTTTACAGATAACCCACATGCTCCCCAGTATTAACTGGGACTGGATGCCTCCAAGGGTGCCCGGAGGATCTGTAAGAATTGGAGGCATCTAATCCCAGTTGATACCGGGGCACATGAGGCTTATCTGTAATATATCTTGTGACCGTGCATATTTGTTGGTGAAGCTGGAAGCAGCACAGGGATTAAAACCGTTGTGGATTTGCATGGAGGTGGATTGGATTGCATATGGATTTCTATGTTATTTTGTGTACAAGATAAAGACTATATTGAACTATTTCACAAACTCTTCACTGTTTTAACAACTAATGATTGTGGATTCATCACCATATTCATAGACACAGCACTGATTTGTGTTTTTAACACAACTATGAGCACAGTATATTATTGTATGATTTTTTTAAGTTTGGTATTACTTTAGTTTTATTATTTAGAAGGGTCATTTGTTGGCTACACATCATTCACAGTTTACTAGTTTTATTAAGCGCAGTGCAAATCTTATATTTATTACTGAAGAGACCTTTGAGAGCTGGCACTTAACTCCTGTCATCCTAACACACAGGTGTTTCACTTCCGCCTGCTCCCCTCTCTCTGATCCTTCTCATCCGCCGCTGCTGCAACTCCATTTAGCAGCGCGGCCGGAGACATGAAACTTCTGCCGTAGAAGGAGGCTGAGGAGACTCTCACCTAGCGCAGCACAAAGCACGTGGTGACCTACAGGTTGAGAGCCACTGCCATAGAGGAAAAGAACAGAACGGCAGACTTCAAATCATGGAATGGCCAGCACAGTCTCCAGACCTTAATCCCATTCAGCTGGTTTGGGATGAACTGGATAGAAGGGTGAAAGCAAACCAACCTACAAGTGCAACACGTGGGAAATTCTGTTTTGGGAAGAACTTTAAGAAACAATATTTGATTTCCATTGTAGAAAGAATGCCTCGAGTTTGGTTTGGCTGTTATATCTGCAAAAGGTGGCAACTTTGAGTCCAAAATTTAGATTACATTTTGTAAAAAAAAAAAAGATTCCATGATTTCCTTTGGATGTCCAATTATTTGTTCTATTCTTTATTTTAGGAGTACATTGAGATAGTAAAATTTTAATTTCAGTAAAAACTGGAAAAATGGGGGTGTTCTAAAACCTTTAACCGCGTGCACGCGTGTGTCATATAGATATAATTTGTGTGTGTATTATACACACGATTGCAATTAAAGTAGTATTAAACTCTCAAGCTTTTGTTCAATGATCCAGATCAAACAAATATACATTGCCTAGCAACAATTTTTTCCCAAACACTCAGAACAGCTGGCTTCAATTCTCCAAACTCAGCATCTCTGAACTTCCTGTTGAATACAAGATCGCCGGGCCGTCTCCAGCAGATGTCTGTGTACTAACTTGGAGAAGGGAGGAAGGAGCAGCAGGGGTGTGAATTATCTTGCTGCTCCTGTGTGTTTGTGGAGACACAGCTTACTAGCACACACAAGGGTGGCTCCATAGGTCCCTGTAAGTGAAAAGATCCACCCTAGAACAGGATATCAGGGCTCAAGGTGATATTGCAGGAAGCTAAATTCCTTTGGACATTTAAAAGCAGCATCTGTTGTAAGTTATGTAATCAGTATTTGAAATCGCCTAAAATCATTTTTCATTAAGTATACCTTTTATGCACAACCCATTCTTTCCTAAATCATGGTAATGATCCATCTAATGGGTGACTAGTGGGGAAAAATAATGGCTAATGAAATTTGTCCTTGGTCACCTTTTCTCCCCCGGTCTGTTGATTTGGACTGTGAGAAGAGCTAATTGAGGTTATTCCTATGCTCTCCCCTTATGTGAGCATAATTATTATTATATTGTCAACACACTCCAAAGCATTAGAGCTCTAAATGGCTGTACTTCTAGAGCTACCAATACACACCATGTGAAGACTGTAGTTGGAACATGATCCAAACATTGAATATCTCTTTCACATAACCGATGCATAAAAATCATCTTCAAACATTAGATAACAGCGCACACCTTGTGTATGTATTAAAAATGTCAACCTTCGCTCATATATAAATGTATGATTACTGGTTTTCTTATGCTACATTTTTACACAATGCACACCACCGCACAAGTATAATGCAGACAGGACACATAGAAAACAATTGTTTCCTTATTCATTGAGGGACATGGGGATTTTAAAACGAGTGACACTGACCAGCAGAAAAAAAGTTGAGGGCCAGTCCCTGTATAACCCCACCTCTAGCCCATCATGCCTCTAGGTTGTTGTTGTTTTTTTTTGCTAGTGTGCTTGGAGGTTAGACTTTTTTTGGCAGAGTTGAGGCCAGAGTATCCAACATTAGTTTTAATAGCTTTTTATTTTCAACTACTTCAAGATCTTTGATACCCCAAAAAAAACCAAATTGCAGTGTTAACGTCATTTAAAGTTTTCACACTTTCAGATTGGTGGATTCTCCACATCCGCTTTAAAGGCCGTACCCTAACCCTGCTGTATTGGAAAATTGCAGGGCTAGCCTGGGATGTGACCTTCGGCAACGGGCTCTGCATTGCAGTGCTTTCCAGAGCTGCTTAAGTTAGCCATGGAGCACTTTCCTGGTTCAGACCTGTGGCACAGCCTCAGGTGTGACCTTTTCTCTGAAGTCTCACTCTGAGTACACCTTCTAGATGTTTTTCAAGGCTAGCCGGAAATGTGACCTGCGGGCACTGGCCTCTGCATTGTGGCAGTTTCCAAACCCTAGTGTACTGTTAGAACACTTTCCAAGTACAAAGCTGCAGCACAGTCTCTGGTGTGATCCTGCCTCGAAAGGCTTGGCAAGTAAGAGAAAGGTTGGATGGGCTAAATCAGCGCAAGCCACTTCAAAGTTGGTATCGTTAGGTGCCATTAATGCTCCAAGCCCAAACATAATTTTTTTTGGGTGTGCTCCCAAAATCTAGAATCTTAGATTATACACCCTGTTCCACTCTGTCATTGTTCCACCAGCCACTACTGCCAGCAATTCCAAGCTGTCATTTACTCAGACGCTGCTGTGTAACATGAGACTTCTGAACAGTTTGGACCTTTCATTGAGAAAGTTGATGTAAAAATATTTACTGTTTAATTCACGTGCAGAACATGACCTTTGGTCTGCATATGATTTCCTAACCCTAATCAGCCAAAATTTACTTCTGTCTACCCTTCTCCCCTCAGCAATGTGCTTTTATTTAACATTTATATTTAAACTTTTTTTGTAAAATTGACTGGAATTGTTTTAAATTTCATTTGTAAATAAATCCTTGTTCCCAAAAAAATGTGGATGTGTTAACTGCACATATAACTATCCAAATTGACACAAATGGTTTGCCTTAGAGTAGTAAGGGGTTAGAAGTTTTCGAAGTGTACAATCAGTCCCCATTAGAATGATTCACTCTTTCAAATTGTTCTGATCACTGATGTCACCGGGAATTGAAAGAGGGTAAATCCAAAGTTTTGTGTTTCCACTAGAACAGGAACAGTGTGGACATCTATTAGGGACACATGTTCCTGTGACAGCTTTCTAAGAGGGCATTTCCTTCATATTGAAAATATATCCTCTCAGTTCCTATCGAGTCTACAGGACAGGAAGTGAAGGGAAATCCTACTATTGGGACGCAGGTGGTATAAAAAAAATCTACAGCAGTTTTAACCCACCTCTACTTTATCCAAAATAGGAAACAAAATGGGTTTGCCTTTAGATATACTTTAAGTAATGGCAAAGTTATCACTGCATAAGTATGCTAATAGCAGAAATGTAAAAGTTGGGTGTATCCAGGTACAAAAGAATATTGATAAAAATATAGTTGTGTGTCTGACACAAGACTCTCAGGTTCTGAGCCCGTGTAGTGTCAAAAGTCATCTGTAGCCATTTTGGCTAAAATTTCTTCAGTATCAGAACGAAAAGTGCTTGGCTACTATGCGTAAGTGGGTGCAGAGACCATTAAGAGCCACAGCCATCCTCTTCATGTACAGTTACACGCTCAGTTCTTTTGCTCCATCTCTGTTCTCAGTCTCGCTGTATTTCAGGCAATACAAACCTCTCTCTGCATCACAGATGACACCCATGTTGAATGGAGAGGAAATACCACTCTGCCCTCTGCTCTATCTACTCCAAAACACTTTTTATGGGACTTTTAAAGAGTGTGTGTGTATGTGTGTGTTATATTTTTATTGATGACCTGCAGTGCCTGTTCGGTTCTCTATCTCCTTCCTGGCGCAGACACAGCCATGGACAGCCCCGGGGGTGGAACTACCACCCCAGGGCTAGAAGCTGGGGGTTCCTGCCTCACACTTGATGGGGAGGACTGGGCCGGGACATGGATGAAGGTCGGCGAGCTCAGGAGATAGTTGGCCGGACTGGACATGGAGGAGGCCGGGTCCCAGCATCGCCGGTGAGGTGGAGTGCCTGCAGAGCCACTGCAGATGTCCACGTTGCCCGGGTGAGATCGATGCGCAGACTGGTGAGAGGAATTCTTCTTTGGGGACATGTATTTGCAGAACACATGTTCCCAAAGCAGAATACTATTCTGCTTTGGGGACATGTATTCTTTGAATACATGTCCCCAAAGCAGAATACTATTCTGCCTTAGGGACATGTATCCTCCATTGTGCACATGTGTTCTGCTGTGGGGACATGTATTCAGTTCTGGTGAGAAACTGCCCTAAAATAATTAGTCTGTGTTGTTTTAGAAAAAAAGTCATGTGTCCCTTTAAGAAAAAGTATCGGTAATTGGTATCGGCAAGTACATGAGGGACAGTACTTGTACTTGGTCTTAAAAAAGTGGTATCGGGACATCCCTAATGCATAGATTTGTGGTTGTGCAACATGGTTTTAGTCATGTGTAACACATTTGTACTTCTTGCTACTCCAATCCTTATTTGTAACTACTGTGATCTAAACCCTCTTGAGGCTCAGAACAAGTTTCTTTTCATTATTACCAGAAGTAATAGAAGAACCATTTTCCTCTGAGAGCTCACTATAAGGAGAAACTGGATGAGGCTGGGGAAGGTGGTTCAAATCTCCCCCCGCGCTAGTCATCTTTTTCCCCTGATGGATATCGATTTATTATAGGCTATTTATGCTAATGAGCAGGTTCCTGATCCTCCAAAGACAGTTTTTGGTCAGGACAGAGTGCGTCAGGGCTTATTAGAGCCACAGGGTAGAGTATTTCCTATTCACCAATCTCATTAGTTTCTGATGAGTAGAAAGATCCTGAAAGAAAATTTCTAGCTTTCAGATCGTGGAAATTTTTTTTCCTTTCAGTAAGGAGGATGAATAGAGGTATTTTACATGTCCTCAGCTGGATGCTGCTCTGGCATAGGTTTAAAAAAAAAAAGGCTGATCGTTCTTTTTGAAGATTCTGGCAACATCGGGAATCAAATGGATTGAAAAGTGAAAGAGTTGTTGCGTAGAACATGGGATGCAAATGCTGCTTCCATGGCTCCATCAGTGGCTGCCACTTGTGTGGCCAGGAATATGGAACTATGGCTAGAGAGAGTGTCTCAGCATCTGTCTCAAGGGCTTCAGCTGAGCAAGTTTTGGAATCTTTATCGGTAGTCTGTAAAGTGGTAGCCTATTTGGCTGATGCTTCTGCGGAATCCGTTAGGGCCTGTGCTAAGTCTAGGGCCTGTGCTAAGTCTAGGGCCCTACTTAATTCTGCTAGGCGTGTTATTTGGTTGAAATCTTGGACTGTGATTTGACTTCCAAATCTAGATGTTGTGGTTTGCCATTTGAAGGAGGTCTGATGTTTGGGTCAGGATTAGATACTGTTTTGGCCAAATCCTCTGAAAAGGGGAAAACATTTTTTATGTCCCACAGGAACAAAAGAAGCAGGGAGGTAGGTCCCAGCCCGAGAGGAAGAGTTGGCCATTTATTAAAGAGAAATCCAAGGGAGGATTGCTCTTTACTAATCCTGACTTAACCAATGAAGAATCAAAATGACGCAAGAAAAAAGGTGGGGGTGAGGCTTTCCCTGTTTTGTGTCTGTGTGAAGAGATTTCAGAGAGTCAATTCATCTTGACCTGTTGAGACAGGGTTATCACTTAGGATTTCTTATTGTCCCCCCACAGACTTTTTTTCCTAACAAGATTGCCAAAACATCAAACGAAAGCTCTACAGTAATGCATTCTGTCTCTTGCCTCACAAAATGTAATTGTTCCAGTTCCAGGCAATCGGATGTTTCAGGGTTTTTATGCCAATGTTTTTGTAGTTACCAAACCAGGGGGAAGATTCAGGATGATCTGGAACCTAAAGAAATTGAATCGGTTCTTGATTGCCAAAAAAAATCCAGATGGAAAGTATTTATTTGGTCCAAAGATTTTTCAGAAAGAAGTTCATGGTCAACCAGGATCTCAAGGAGGTGTATTTATACATTGCAATTTGTTTCTGTGGTTCAAACAAGCAGAGGAATCTTCTATTTGGCAGTTTCAGGCCCTTCATTTTGGCCTTTTGGCAGCTCTGAGAATTTTCACCAAGGTATTGGCAGAAGCAATATCATTTATATGTCTCCAGAAGGGGTCTCTGATTCCATACTGATATTCTGATTTATGCTTCATCAAAGGTGGAAGTCCTTTGGGGTCTGCAGAGGGTCAGGGAGGTTCTGGAAAGCCTGGGTTGGATTCTGAACCGAACCTGGAAAAGTCTTCTTTGCTTCTAACACAATCCATAGTCTTTCTGGGGTGTCGGATGGACTCTGTTGTTTAAAAGCTGTTTCTTACAGAACAGAAAAAGGTGGCCATGTCGGAAGCTCCCCTGTCCTCGAGAGAGATCATCAATTTTTTAGGGGTTTTGACCATCCTGGCTCTGAATTGTCCACAGCTTCATGCAAGACCTCTTCAGATGTTCCTGTTATCCCACTGGGACAAGAGTCGATTCCTTGGATCTCAGGGTTCATCTTCCATTAGAGATTCGTCCATCTCTCAATTGGTGGATGAATTCGGAGAGGCTAGCAGGGGGCAGGTTGTGTTATCGGATATGTCCAATCATTGTAACCACAGATGCAAGCTCTTGGAGCTGGTGAGCGCATACTCAGGCTCTACAAACTCGGGGTCCCTGGTCTCAAGAACTAGTGAGTGCTTCCTCCAATGTGAGGGAATTATCAGTTCGGGAAGTATTATTGACTTTTCAGTCAAAGGGACAGGAAGTTCAGATCTTTTCAGATAATGCTGCCACAGTAGCTTATTGAAATCATCAGGGCAGTACCAGGTCTCCAAGCCTGTTGAAGGCAGCACTAGAGATTTTCCTTTTTTTTTTTTCCTCTTGCTCTCTCTCGTCACAGGCCCATTCACCACAGCAAATGGGAGCTTCATGCAGAAGTTTTTGCTCACATTGTTGAGAGATGGGTTCGATCGCAGATAGATTTTATTTGCAAGGAGAGGAAAGAGGAAGGGGCAGGCCACCTTCTCTCTTTGGGGAGAGAGGGTCCAGGGGGATAGATGCGCTGGCTCAAGAATGGGACTTCACTCTCGGGTATGCTTTTCTTCCACTCTTTGAGCTTTCTCAAGTCCTTCAAAAGCTAAGTTACTCAGGTTGCAGGCTAATTCTGATTGCTCCATGGTGACCCAACAGGTCTTGGTTTCCAGAGCTTCAGATCCAGTCTGTTCTCCCCCCTTGGAATCTTCTTTCTCAAGATCTGGTGTTGCATCTAAATCCAGGCTTCTTTTCCTTGATGGCCTGGTTCTTGAGAAGAGACTGTTAGAGGAAAAAGGGTGTTTGCATGGGGTGATAAACTCTTCTGTCCAGTAGATAGTAGGTTACAAGAAAAATTTACAGCAAGGTTTGGAAAGTTTTCTCGTCTTGGTGTAGACAGAGGAATAATGTTTCTCATTTGTTCCTTTTTTAGTTTTAGATTTTCTCCAAGAGGGTGTTGACAAGAATCTTGCCCTCTGCACCTTGTAGGTAGAGTTGTCTGCTTTTTTTTTTTGGTACCGTTGGTAAAATGTTTTCTTCTGGCTGCAAAACGATCCTGTCCCATGCAGGTGAAGTTTTTCCTCCCTGGGATCTTATATTGATTTTGAGGGGTCTTTCCCCATTTGAGCTTTTATAGAGTATTACTATTACATGGTTGTCTTAGAAGATTGCTTTTTTTACTCTTCTTTTTTTTTTTTTTTTTTTTTT
>NW_017306710.1:928690-935704 GCF_000935625.1 Nanorana parkeri
TGTTTTAGAAAATTGTTTTTTTTTCTCTTTTTTTTTTTTTTTTTTTTTTTTTTTAGAAGAGTGGAGGATCTTCAGGCTTTTATCCAACAAGCATCCTTATCTTACTGTATTTCCAGACAGGGTTGTTATTAGGTCAGACCCTTTGTATTTGCATTTCACAGAACACAGCAAATTATTTTGCCCTCCTTTTGTGATGACGCAAAAGATCTGAGAGGAGGTTTTTCATACTCTGGATGTTAGGTATTGCCTTCTTAGATATGTAGAAGCTATGAGATCTTTCAGATAGTCTAGTCATTTTTAAAAAAATTTTTTTTATGTGAAAAAAGGTTTTCAGGCCTCAAGCGCTTCCATTGCTAGAAGGATTAGGCAGACCATTTTTTCATTTTTACAAGACAGAGGGTTTTGATTTGCCAGCGTCCGTTAGAGTGCATACTACTAGGTCTATGGCGACTTCCTGGGTAGAGAAGGCTGGGACAAAGCTGCAGAGCAGTGGTTTGGTCCAGACAGGACACTTATCAAACATTAGAGTCGAAGTCCTGTCCCAGGAAGAAATGCCAGAAATGTTCTACAGGTAATAGTCCCGCCCTAATGAGGTAGGCTTGTGTTTGGGGTACTTGTTTAGTCTTTCCGATTTGTCCTTGAAGATGATTGGGAAAATTCCTTGTTAAGCTGGCCATACACCTTACAATGATCTGCAGATTTTCTGTGGTCAGATGGAAAAGGTGCAACAGATTCCTCCATCTACACTTAACTGTGTGGATGGAGTAACCGCCACCTGGGCCAATCTGTTGCATTTTTTCCATCTGACCACAGAAAATCTGCACATAATTGTAAGGTGTATGGGCACCTTTAGACTTACCGGTACATCCCACCCTGGGCTGCTTTATCTC
This sequence comes from Nanorana parkeri, assembly GCF_000935625.1. NCBI lineage: Eukaryota > Metazoa > Chordata > Amphibia > Anura > Dicroglossidae > Nanorana > Nanorana parkeri. Next base: position 929,581 of record NW_017306710.1, read on the forward strand.
GTTTATTTTTTTAAATTTTTTTCTGGTTATGATTTCCTTTGTGCGCGGGTGGAGGTAGTCTACTTTTATTTCAACTGAGGGAAGAGGGGCTGGGAGTTTTTTGTTTTTTTTAACTGTTCACAATTTTGTTTCCTAAAGCAGAGCCAATCATCTTTCAGGTTGCTGTCGTGGAAGATTCCCAGAAATACCATCTTTGAAGACAAGAAGCACAGTTAATCTGCAGGGGACAGCATCAGGTATAGGGAAGTAATGAAGGGAATGTGAAAAGGGCCAAGTCAGCATATTTTTCTTTAAATATAAGAGGTTTCAGGTCTCATTTAGATAACTGTTGCCCACAACTAACAGATTCTGCTGGTAATCAGAACAGAGTTATAGTGGAACCCTAAAGCTTTTAATTATAATAGTATTATTATTATACAGGATTTATATAGCGCCAATAGTTTGCACAGCGCTTTACAATATAAGGAAGACATTACAATCACAGTACAATTCAAGACAAGATGGTAAGGAGGGCTCACAATCTAAAAGGCAGGGAGAAGTGATACATGAGTTGTTAGCTGTGTGGGGATGAATTGTTTGAGAACGTGTTATATATAATATAGCTTTTCAGGTAAGGGAATTCTTTAATCCTTTTGTAAAATCTATAGGTCATCTATCAAAAAAAAAGTGTCCTGGTGATATCAGAAATAAAATTAATTTAAGGTTTATTACTTAAGTCTATTTACAAGAAGTTATTTTGGGGGTCATATCTAGGTGTGTTACCTTTTAATGTCATGTATGAATTATGTCATAGGAGTTTGAAACCAATTTGCTGGTGACCTATTTTCCAAATGATAGAATTTGACGAGTGACGGCACATACTAGGATAGTTCTATTCCTCTACGTTACGTAACATGTAGCTTGGCTGTGTCAAATAGAGTTAGAGGCTTCAGCTTTTTACTAATACATCTGACTGTCAAAAATGTAAGGGGTAAGTCATGGCAGTAATCTTTAGCTAGTTTTTATATCTGCAGTGAGCATTATACTGTGCATGTGGAAAATGTAAACCATTGCTCAGCAACTAATAAGATGCAACTTAAATTGTGTGTACTAGTTATGTAAATTGTAGACATTAGTTGTAGTTCAGTGTACATATAATCAGAATTACATTAATAATATACTGTGTTTCATGAGTCATAAAATATGAATCAATGGAGATCAGTGCCAAATGGGTGTAAAGCCACCGATGCAGGTTGCATTTGTCCATTTCCTGTTTCTTTATGAATAAGGAAGCTATGTCAAAAGTGCTAATCTGACACCTATAGGCTAGAAAAGGAAACTGCAGTTTCCAAAAAGCATGGTGGAGGTCAGGATCAATGATGTCCTCAATGCTGAGAAATACAAGCAGATACTTATCCATCATGCCATTCCATCAGGGAGGTGTGTGATTGGCCCCAAATTTATGTGTAAAGAAGAACAAGGAGTCCTGGAAGTAATGGTTTGGCCCCCACAGAGTCCTGATCTCAATATCGTCAAGTCTGGGATTACATGAAGAGACAGAAAGATTTGACGCAGTCTACGTACACAGATCTGTGGTTAGTTCTCCAACATGTTTGGAATGTGTACAAGTGTACCTAGAAGAATTGATGCTGTTTTGAAGGCAGGGGGTGGTCACACCAAATATTAATTTGGATTTCACTTCTGTTTATTTACTTTCCATTTTGTTAATTGATAAATATAAACTAACACTTTTATTTCTGAAAACATTCTTACTTTACAGCATTTGTTCACACCTGCCTAAAACTTTTGCACAGTACTGTATGTGTATCCTTCTTCCATTCCACACCAATGACAGTTCATAACAATGGTTCATAAAATTCAGTGAGATATGATGTTAATGTGATACCCCAAAGACTATTGTAGCAAATTTCAGCTGGTGCTTTCCACCTCCACTGTGTTACCCTTCTAACAGAAAACTCATTGGAGCTAGTGTGACCTTGTAAGCATATACACAGCTCAAATAGCACTTTTAATATAGATTTCAACTTTAAATCCATTAGTCCACTACCAACTGAACAGCAAAACCACTTCTCCAATAACGTATTAATCCATGTTATGTCACAACCCCATCATGAACAGAGACATATTAAATACTCCTAAGGCAAAAATGTTTCATCAAATTAAAAATCAAGTGCACTTAAAAGGAGAACTATGGGGTCAGGGCTTTTCCCCATAGTTCTCCTTAGGGTAACGGGAGGACACAAACTAGCGTCCTCACATCACCCTAAGCTCAGTATACCGCGAGCTACAATTCGCGGTATACTGAGATGCCGCATCGGTTCCCGACATCGATGTCGAGATCCGCCCAGCTGCGTGAGTGACAGCTGGCAATAGGTTTGTGCTGCGTCCAGCACAAACAAATTGGCCCCCAAATAAATATATATACATACACAAAGGTAAATACTTCCAATCCCTGGTCTGTACCATCAGGCAAGTGTGTGGGTTCAACAAAACACTGGCCATGTTCATCTCCAGTTTTCAGGGATACTCTAGCTTTCATAGATGCTTTAGTGACACCAGTCTGATCTACACCTTCCCTCCTCTGCAACTCCTTTCTTGCCTGTGCTGCAGAATTGAGGTGGAAGGCTTTCCCGGGATTGGCATCACCCCATATTGACCCAGGAAGACATAGTACCCGGACCTTGTCAGATTCTGAATAAACGCTCCTGGTTCAGGCTGATTTTCTATCTCAAGGACCAGTTTACCACCCTAATTCTTGGCCACTGGCTTTAATGGCCTGCCTGTTGAAGCCCAGGTCCTGAGGAACAGGAGTCGTATCCCTATGCTTTTAAAAGAACCACTCAGTCTCCTGTCACAGATCAGAAGAGAGCGGTGGTGTGGCAGATACAGCCAGTGCTGTCACAGGAGGCCGGCCGGTGGGGCAGGGGAGGAGTCAGCTGCCAGATCTATCTCACCACCCTATCGAACCTCCTGTGACACGTCAGGAAGGAGAGCAGGTAGTGTTTGCACATAGTAAACATGCTCTGTCCTTAATTATGTCCTTAATTATGAATGAATGGGAAGTGATCTACATCACCTCTTGTTCATTCATGATTGTGGATATAGTAAACACAATGTTCTCATGTTATGATTGAACAGCAACACTCAGTATAGAGGATTCCTGTTCATTTATAACAGGGGCTGCAGAAAAAGAGATTGAGGACTCTTCTATTTTAAAAAGGAAATTTTAAGGTGTTTAGACCCCTAATATTTCCCCAATGGCCCTAATAAAAGTAAAGTAAAAAATAAAATATAAAAAATGTAAAAGCTTATAAAATATTTGTAAAAATGTGAAAGAAAAAAAAAACATTTTCGGTTTGACATTTTTTTTCATTTCGGTGCCCCTCTAATTTTTTTTAAAACTAATGTCATAACTGGTTGATTAGCAATGTGTGATTCTCTGATACAGGAAGAGGCTCTTCACTCCAAATTAACAACAACAAAGTATACCCCTTTCCCCCCCCCCCAACTTTGGCATGTATGGTGGTTACAGTAATTACACTTCATGTGTGGCATGCTAGTTCTGGTTCAGGGCCCTTTTATGTTCTTCCAGTTGTATTTCCTCTACTGCATGTGGTCTCTGCTATTCTAATGACACTGAAGTTCCTGTTTCCTAGAATCTTTTTTCAGAATCTATGTTTTGTGATCTGCAAAAAATGTGCAGGAGAAATCTGAATGGGGTGTGATGCCATAGTATACAGTAGGTGACTGGATATGCTGTGTACATAATTATCTTAGGGATTCTAAATGAAAGGGAAACTGTCAGATCAGATATCTGGAAATTGCCATAGTTGTTTTAATAAGGTGCAGGCCCTGGGCTTGTCATGCACTGCCCTGGGACAAGCATGGGTGGAGGGTTTCTAGACTTCACTGGCTGCATACTGGTTTGCCCTACCTAGATACTACATATTCCAAGATGAACTCTAGTCAGCCATAAACAAAAAAATAGTGCTTGGATAGCAAGGTTTAAATGCTTGTTTAGTCTAGGGGAGGGTTAAAAACAGAGCAATACTTGCCTTATTCCTGGGTTCTGCCTGTTATACATCTGGTACCACAGGCTGCTCCTCTTTGCTGGTAGTGTTGTTGCTCCTACTTCAACACTTACAATGTAGGCCCAACGTGAGAACTGTGACGGTCCATTAACATAGTGGGAGCGAAGGAGAGTTTGGAATACCTCCAATTTAATCTTCCTCTACACTAAACAGGCATTTATACCTTGCCATCAAACAAGCACTTAACCCTTGTAGTGTCGGGGGTTAACTCACTGCAAGGGTTAATTTAAAAAAATTCCTGGCCTTCTTTAAAATGGGCAAGAACTTATGGTGCCAGCACACCATGCCTGATGAAGAGGTACTGCGTGGCCTTGAAACTTTCACCTGCACTTATTGTGATGTGCTCGCTTTATATAAACATTTGAACTATTGATAATGGATCCATGGTGTGCTGTCAGCCTATGACCTCCTCTATGTTTAGACCAGTCAACCTACTGCCAGTTGCTGTAGCCCCCTCTTACCTCAGGCCTTTCCCCACCCTGGAGGATCCAATGAAATTGGTTGTTAGCTGGGAGTTCTTCAAGACCTAAACATTATTATATTGACAGCTCTGAGTACAGTACAATGATAAGCAACTGGTGGTCAATGGAGAAATGCCCCAGTACATTAGTAAATCAGTAGAAAATAGCCCCTTTCACTGGAGTCAGTGGTGTTAGAAAACCAAAATGAGGCTACAAAAACAGGAGCCAGAAGTGCTCCGACCCGATAAAGAACTAGCGGGGTGATAAAGAACAAGGTTACTAGAACAGTCCTCATACCAAAAACAGAAGAACATAAGACAGAACTACAGAAATAATTAGATGGGGGAACAGCAACACACATCATGTCTCTACCCTCTACCCTACTGCAGTCTTCATAGTAACACTCACCAATAGGAATTATAGCTGGAGCCGAGTCACATTTAAACTGATGTGTGGGGAAATAAATGACACCACTTTCCACTGCACTGTGACCTTGCATGTGCATCCAAGAATGGCACACTGCCAGCCCTGATGTGGAAAGAATTCAAGCACAACTTAGCCGGGATCTCACAGAAAAGCACACCAGTGCCAGCAACTAAATCCATGGCTGAAAAAACATGCATGCCACTTCTCCGCTAGAAGTACAGGAAGGTAGGGAAATGCAATAGAACAGAGATCTAGGGAGGTACATAGGAAGGATCTGAAGAGATGCACACAATACATTAGGCAGCAATAATAAATAGTAGACACTGCAAGTCTACAGATATATTGTGTACATCACCATAACAGCTCCAAAGCTTGGGGAGCTTTATATACAACTAGTGACCATCTGCTGTGGTCAATAACTCAGCGCTGTCACCTCCCACGGCCACGTACTGGTTCATAATCTTTATTGGCTAACAGGGAGGCACAATTAGGGTAGGTTGAGATCTTCATAACAAGAGCACCCTTCTTTTCAGTGTCCCCAAGTTCATTTTCAAGGTTTGTGAACACACATCCAAGCACCTATAGAGAATCTAACAAGAATGTAAACCACCCAAACTCTTCTGCCGCTGTAAAATCATGGCTGTTTTGACAGGCAAAAGCTTTGGTATGTCTTGATAGTACTGAAGCTTGCCCTCCCCTTCCTGCTTCATGCACATTCTTCTCGGCCTGTAAGGCTACCTTTCATAGTGATGGGCCAAACGGAATATCTGTGCAGCCAGCAAGCCCCAACACTACCCAAAGGTGACTAAACTTTGCCTATCAGAAGCGCCTGGGATTGAGCTGTGACAGGAGGATTTGGAAGGCTTCTGCAGATGAGAAGGAAGTTTGAGATTTCTAAAGGTTATACATTTTTACCACTTCAGCTCTCGTACCTGTGTACTCCTTATGGACTAGAGCAATTTTTACATTTCACCTCTGGGCCTGTTTTTTGGCACAACTTTGTCATTGCTAAAGAGGGCAAAGAAATTCATACATTGGGTTTTGGGGAAAACTTGGCTTTTTTGTTTTACCGATATTGGTCTGCAAAAACTATTATTTATTTCTAGAGAATTTACAGTTAAAACAGGAAATTATATATATATATAT
>NW_017306710.1:935808-939834 GCF_000935625.1 Nanorana parkeri
GTATATATTTTAGGGATGCACAGATACTAGTATTGGTGCCGATGCCGAGTATTTGGGCGAGTACTCGTACTCACCCAAGTGCTCCGATGCCTAGCCCAATATTTCGGGTATCAGGAAGCCGGGCAGCGAGTCATTACATGCTGCCCGGCTTCCTGATTAGCCAGAAAGCGGGCTCCATGCTTTCTCGCCACCTAACGAGAAGCATGGGGACAGCTTCCTTAATGGGACTTCCTGTATCGGTGAGCACCAAAAAAAAAAAAAAAAATCGGTACTTATACTCGATACTGAAATACTGGTATCGGTGCATCTACATACATATACACACACACACACACAAACTATAAAAGGGTTAATACATTTAAATAAAATTTATTTCTAACTTGTAAGGTTCCTAAAGTGATGCCATTGGATTTATATTTAGTTCGTGTGTAGATCAACCACAATGTAACAACACAATGATTAACTTTATTTACTCAATGACGTTTGCAGACTATCTGCAAGTGTCATTCTACACAGGAGCAGCTGCATTTTGACAAAGCTTTTAATTGTCGGTAATAGCGGCATGGGGAGTGGAACAAGGCACAAGAGCTGCATCCTGAAAGATTTGTTGAAGTGTTTAGCATGTATTTCTTACATTCAGAATTCTTAAGTAATTATAAAGTCTCTTTAAAGCAGACCTTTACCCATATCTTTAAACTAACAAACACACCTCTAGAAATGTTTAGTAATGGCAATCTACACACACATACTTCTAGATCATTGCAGTCTTTTTATTAATTGCATACAATATTTCTCTTTTCTTCCCCAGTCTTCTGACAGTGGCCATGTTTACTAAGAGCAGATTACTAGATCTCCCCTTACTTCCTGCATTTCTGGCACATGTGACTAGGACATGTGACCATGCACATCATCTCTGGGGAGGAAAATACCTTTCCCTGAGATCTCATGAGATTACAGATGAGATTTCCCAGCAATGCTCTGCTGATGACAAGGCAATCCCAGTGTGCATTGATTTGGCAAACTGAAGTCATTTTGCCCTTTCAAAGCAGGAAGTGAATGCTCTGCGAGTGTAAGTATTTCATAATCACAGCATTTTACACCTGACATATCAATGCTATTATTAATCATCATACATAGAGGGATGTATGGGTAGAATATGATTTTTGAGTATAAAGGTCCGCTTTAAGAGCTTACTATCCATCACAACAACCATTTAGCATGTTTAAAGTGACCACAGGCACAATTTAAAAGTTGTACAAACTCATGATTGACATATAAAGAAATATTTTCTACCACTCCTGCACACCAACTGAGGAATAATGCTAATCTGTTTATTATGCATTCTAAAGAGGACCTCCACCATTGTTTACAAAAGTATAAGTAGAATACAACAGATTAAATCCCTGGAACAAAAGTAGGACTCAAAGCATGTTCTTCCTTTTATTTGTAATGTTATCTTACATTGAGACATGCCATTAAAAGAGATCTAATAAACATTTATAATGAACGGTCACAGAGTGTTACAATAACTTAAAGAAATAGAAACAGAAGTGTGCAGGAGCAGCTGCACAGTTAGAATCTCAGAACCATTTCGCAGGACACTTGTGTATGAAAAATGCTTTTTTGGAACAGTTTTCTAGACCGGACAGAGAAAAAAAAGATATATTGTGTTCAGCACTCAGATAACAGGTGTTGACTTGCATGCAGAAAGAAAGAAAACATCCCTCTGAAACAGTGGTCATTGGAGGTTACAAATCTGTATGAACTATTTACATACTATATGGAGTGTTAGGTTTTCTCCATACCTTGCAGGTAACATTTGCAAAGAGGACTAGCAACAGATTCAGTAATAGGCCAGTTGTTGAGGTTTGTGTATGGGATTTGATTATTGGTAAATGTAATAGATTGGTTTAAATAAGCGGATGGTTGTGTTACCCGCCACGCCATAACAACAAAGAATATTTCTATAAATCTACTGTGCAAGAGGTTCATCCATAACACTGCAGAATCAGGTCTTCAGCATCTTCAGCGTTCCCCAAACTTTTGTTTTATGAAACATTTATCTGCTTCATTTTATTGGTTCTTAAATGATAATTTAACTCTTTCCACTTAGTCACAAACAAGACAGCGGAGGACTGTGTTGAGAACGCAGAGTCCTGATTTGTAATTAGCTGTGCTGAGACAGACGGGAGGTTATACCACAGATGTTCATAGAACTGAACAGATATCTATGACAGCACCTCCCCTAACAACCAGTTTGTGTCAGGACAGCTGATATCCAGTAAGGGCCCGCATTCACAACCTCCATCGTTCTCTCATGCAAGCTCACAAGCTGCGGGTTATAAATAACTGAACTGCCACGCTCTATGTAGGTGAAGTTAGAAAGATCCCATCAGGGAAGACATAGGGGGGCTGTCATTCTTATCCTCCTTTCACCACTTGGAAAGCTCCTTTTTTTTTAGGACAACAGTGTGCCATATACCTCAATGGCTGCAATTTTGTTTGCAGTCAATGACTTGCTTAGGAGCCAAGGAGGATAAAAATGACAGTCTTGGAGCCTGAAAATTAAAAAGATGGCAAACTGCATATTTGGAACCTGATGGGTTCCTTTCACCTCTTCCCTGTAGAAGCTAATCTTTACCGGGTTTCTCAGAGAATATAAAGTGACCAAAGCCTGCATGCGGAGAATACAACGTTTTACCCATTAAGCAAGTTACAAGACTAGATGAGCACAAAAGAAAGAAAATACAACTACAGTATAAGCACAGTAGGTAGACTTGAGTTTAATGAAGTACTACTCATGTTAAGGGTTTATATCAAGAGCAGTAACACTGACAATACATAAACATATATCAGAAGTTTTGATGCATTTAGACCACACACCATGACAGAGTGGCTGCTTAAATAAAATGAAAAGGCTTCTCCGCCAGACTATAAATCTGTTATGCTTTTAAACTAAGCGATCTTTTAAGACAGGTAAAAGTCATTCATTAAAAACTGATTAATCAAAATGAAATAAATGACAAAATAATAAAATGTTCTTTCATTTGAGATTTCTGAACAAGTAGCTAAAGCATTTCCAAATAACAGATCAGGCATCATCTGCAATGTACATACAATGACAGATGCCAATAAGGGATTACATGACATCACATGTGAAGCACCATTGAATTCTATCAATGACATTAGGACTGCTCAAACAGTCCCTGCTTCAAGGGATAGCTAAAAAAGCAAACAGAATTGTAGCTGAAAGAACAGTGAAGCTCACGAAAATATACAAGAAACCCACTTTAAAATGTGTGTGTAAACTTTACTATGCATCTGTAATCTTCTCATTTTAGTAGTTCACAGCAAAGCCCTATTATAAGCTATTAAACAGCGTGTTGACAGCCAGAGAATAAAACAAGTTAGTAGCTCACCAGTACAAATGGAGGTTATTTATTCACATATTTCAGCCAGAGCATCCTGGAACTGGAAACTGGTAGGTGCAGGAAAAGAAACACCACAGACCACATTCATTACTATTTATGGCACGCCATTCAGTACAAAAAGTTATAGTAATAGGATTATGATATTTTTTCACATGTACTATAAATTGATACTGATAGACTGAAATTCATCAAAATTACATTAAAATCGAACTTTTATACTTTTCATTCCGGTTAGCTTAACCAGTTGACATCCGCGGTGTTAAACCCCCTTCCCATCCAGGCCATTTTTCAGTATTCAGCGCTGCGGTACTTTGACTGACATTTATTCCGTCATGCAGCGCTGTACTGAAATGAATTTTATACCCTTTTTTGAGGACAGATAGAGCTTTCTTTTGGTGGTATTTATTCACCATTGGGGGATTTTTTTACTATATTAAGGAAAAATTACCGAAATTTAAAAAAAAAAAAAAACAGTTTCCCCTATATTAAATGATAAAACATTTATTATTACCCAATTTTTTGGTAAAATATAAAAGACGGGGTCACGTCGGGTAAAAAGACACTAAACATGTCAAGCCTTAAAATTGCGTGCGCG
>NW_017306710.1:940860-947180 GCF_000935625.1 Nanorana parkeri
TTTTTTTGCACTTATTGTTATTGCTATTATATAGGGGGATAACAACCCCCTATATAATAGCAAAGGCACACTGACAGGTCCTCTTTATGGAGATATTAGGGGTCTCTAGGACCCCTAATATCACCTATGGACCCCAAAAGAAGCTGATAAAGCAGAGATGGTTGGGTGCCGCGAACGAGCACATATAGGCGATCGGCGGGCTATGGACCCGCTGATCGCCTATATGTGTGACACCCGGTACCGGGTGTGTGCATTGTCGGGTCTTTTCTGCCCGTGCGTGCCCGCTAGGGGGCGCGCGCGAGCAGAAAAAAATTGCCGTCTGGAGACGGCAACCCGCAGATGCAGCAGTGCCGTCCGTCCGTCCGTTTTTCTACTACGGGCGGACGGCAAGAGGTTAATCTGCTTATAACATATGTATTGCCTCTAACAGAAGTTAACATAGTTATAGTGCAACTTCCTGAACAATTTAAAGGTCGATACTGGCTAGCTTCAATTTATAGCCTGTAAACGTATTCACTCCTTAGTGAATATGAATTGTTCCCCCCAAGGGAAGGGACTACACAACTACATCAAACTAAATACGAAATTCTTCACCGACGATCTCTTATATTGTCAACTGATGTTAAAGTGACACTTAACTTGGAGTTAAATCTTAAAAATGCATTCAGGAACCTTAACTATTAACAAACATGTTAATGTAGACTCTCAAATCATCTCTGAATTGGTGCCGACACTGTCCTTCCTTCCTTCCTTCTGGAGTGTGGCTACTTTTGTTGTAAGATTGAACTCTTGAGTTTAGTGTCACGTTATTGTTAAGGCCAGATCACCTGATCTTCAAAAGATTGACTAACATTAAATGGGAACACCAAATCCTAATCTAAATAGAGTACCTGACTGCTATACCCAAAACCTAAAGATTAGTATTGGACAGCCCCAACATCAGATGTTTTCCAGTGCAAAGAAAAATCTGATAGGTCAATGTGACATGGGAGCAATACAGGGCCTGCCATTGCCATTATATTGAGAATGCACGCTGATTGTTATCCTACCCGAAGGTTTCAATACTTTGAGTCATTGACCCTAGCACATGTTTGCAGCTCAGGGAGGTGAGAGAATTCAACAGTCCTTTGATGCATATTTGTACGTGGGAAGATTCACACTAAGAGGGTCGGCATGACCAACCAACTAGCACTTTCTGAAGAAGAACTCAACAATGGCAGCCTTCTTGTTTGATGACCAGTATAAGTATTCTACTGCATTCATTGCTAATCTGTCCAATACATCATGCATTAAACGTCACAAACAGCTGAATACATGAATACAATGTTACAGATTTTAGTGTATTTTGGAACCATCATATTTAAAGGAGAATTTTGGGGAGAGTAAAATCGTACGGCAAAAGCGCAACGTACGGCAACACAATGCTGCAGTGTGAACTATCCCCATTCATTGCCCTTGCATTACCATCTGTCAAAAAACGCAATGGATCTGGTGTGAATGGAGCCGAAGAAAAATGTATCAGGCTAGAAATATAGCCACTGATATTTTTGACTTTCTTTTATATTTGCAAAATCCAGGTCAGTAATCCTCATCTTTGCTTCTCTAAATTTGTGCATCACTAGCCCAAAACAAGGGGGCGGACTGGACATTTTGACTCGCTAGATGTGGATACTGATGGAAGATTCTATATTGTAACCTTGAAAGCATACAGATGTTACAGAAGCACGTCTCAGCAGCATGCTCCACTGCCAGAAATGAAATAATGTCTTACCTATGCAGATTTGACCATATCCAGAGCTATTCTTGATGGATCACTGATAGGGAAGCCAAGCTATGTTATGCTAACTTATGTTCTGAACGTGAGAAGTACAGCCAGGCTGTAATTACATGCCATTGGATAAATGAGCAATATGAGATGCAATCAAACCTTGTATAAATGCATAGACAAAAAAAAAATGTGAAAACTCTATACAAGTGTTAATTTAAAGTTACATTTAATTCTCATTGTTAATACCATAAAAGGTGACATTTATTTTACAGTCATTCCATATTCCAAATTTGTTCATGAGGATGATGGGGTTCTAGAGTTTCTTCTAATGTACACTCAATTCTTGAATCAATTATGTACAAGGAACCGGTTACAAAGCAAGACAAGCATGTGAGAAGTCTTAGGTGAAAGGAGCCAGTCTTTGGTTCTGGGCAACACACTAGGTGTCACTGCAGTGACACCAATCCTCCCTACCCCACTAACTCATGTTTGGCCTATGATTCAGAGAAAGGCAGATTCCAACCAAGTCTTTTGCTTTGTGTCAAAGTCCCTTTATGAAAGAATGGAAGTGGACTGCAGCTAATTACATAGAATGAGGAAGAGATCTTAAATGCCCTAAATAGGTGGCATTCTGCGGTATAAATCACATTTGAATATAGCACCGGATTGGAGGACTAGTCAGCAAATCATTTCACTGTTATGCCAAAAGTAATAACAAAGCTAACAATAAATCACAGCTCAGCAACAAAATACAGATCTGTTTTGCTTTCACACTGTTTGTATGTGTTAGAGAAAAATAAGGAAAAACTGTACAAAGGCAAAAGTAGAATAACAAAAAAATATTTTACTAAAACATAAGATTTACAGATTTCCAAGACAAGCCATACAAAATGGTCACAAGCTTTGGATTGTTTAACACTCAAAGAAGAGACGTTAGTGATAATTTAATAGGGGTCACACTGGGTTCACAATTTATTTTTCGGTGTCTTCAGTCAAGCTTATCTGTCTACAGAAGCGAGCTAGGGGGCCAACATACTACAGACAAGTTAGCTGTTTCCAAACAATATTAAGAATAAAAAGGAGGTACCCATTTGTTAAAAGGGGAAGGAAAAAAAAAGTAGGATACTGCAACAACCCTAGGCTATTTCCATTCACAGTGGTCACACTGAAACCATGATGCTAAAATGGAACGTTAGAGGTCTTGCCACCTCTTGAATGTTAAGGAACATGCTGATGATAAACTACTGCCTCTGCTCATGCGGTACAATGGTGAATCGGGACAAGCCATGAGATCTGCTATTGTGCACTTAATCACCAAAGACTGACCATGTCTGGGCTTTTTTTTTTATTCTGTATTTTATTTTTTTTTATTTTTAATTTCATTTTTTTTTTCTTAAGACTGTGTCCATTGAACGCAAAGAAAAATATAAGGAAGAAATCTTGGCAGAACAGAAGAAGTGATGCACACTTGAAGAACAAGATGATTTAAACGTTATTCGTGGCGTATAGCCTAGTCCATGCTCTGGCTGCAAGGAAGAAAGGAAAGACTTGTCAGTATACAAGATATCAATTTTTCTAGTCAAATGTATTATGATTAGGATAGTACAGAGCACTGAGCCATAACCTGAAAGAATTAGAAAATAAGATTATTTATTTTCAGTCAGGCTGAAAGCATCTCTCTGGTCATCTGCTATTCTCTTAACATAACATCCGCGGGAAATCCCTAGTATATAAAAACAAACTAAATCATAAAAGCACCACAAAATTATCATCTAAAAGGTCACGTGATCCTAGGGAGAGAAAACCACGTATGACACGGGGAGTACAGTGGTACTTCGGTTCACGAACTTAATTGGTTCCACGATTCTGGTCACGAACCGAATCAAATTTCCCCATAAGGTTCAATGTAAATAACGTTAATCCGTTCTGACCTCTACGAACGTGGTCGACCTTTCTTTGGAGCCATGCTGAATTGAATAATACTGTACAGTACTGTATGTGCTAAAAAGCACACAAAAAAGCTTCACAGCAAGTGAGCACAGGTCGGTCTGCGACCGCAATCTCGATTAGAGGAAGCCACGACCACGTGTTAGAGGGGGGAAAATGGCCGCGGTCGGGTTCGTCACCCGATGCGGAGTTTGCAAACGAAGGCAAAATTTTGCCGAACTTCCTGTTCGCGAACCAAATTGTTCTCGTGAACCGAGGTACCACTGTACTAACAGCTTCCATGGGTAGAAGGCAGTGGCGTGATTTCACTGGTGGATTCGCTCAGAGCTGTAGCAGCACTGAAAGTGGCAGAATCACTACTGTCTAATCACAGTGCCACTATCACAGCCTATAGGAACTGTTCAGACCAGGACTGAGATTGTGAGCCTAATGTATAAAAATGATGACACAACGATTAGAGGTAAGGACTGCTCCAAGCAGACGCCTATGGCAATAGCAGCAGGGGGACTACATTACTCAGCATCAAGGCAAGTTAAATATAGTTAAGATCTGTAAATGAAGGGATTTCTTTTTTTTCTGGGACACCACGGAACTCTAATCCCTTAGATTTGAAAAGTACAGATCTAAAAAGAAATGCATGTGGCAACACTGTAATCAACTGTAGCTCTTATAAACTGGAAATTATGTCCTGGTGTATGTATACCTGTCTCTATAGCTTGGGCTTCATTTGTCTTCCACTGCTCAGCTACATCGTTTGCTAATGGATCATCTGGATTGGGTGCGCTTAACAAAGCCTGGATTGATAGAAGCACAGTACGGATCTGCAGAGCTGGAGACCATTTATCTGTAGAGAGATGAGAAAAAGACATTCAACAGACTGTCACACAGAGGGGGGAAAAAAACAAACACGTGGCCTTCATACACATCAATACTAACAGACAACCATTGTATGCTCCAAACCAACATGATTAAACTTCCTAAAAAAATGTATAATAGTCCTATTTCACAACTTAATACTTTAGAATCTTATCTTGTATTGAATGAGAAAGCTGAACAGAATGCTTAAGACAACACATAGCAGGGTAAGTTGTAGTGATAGCACATGATTTAATGCGCATCTTAAGCCATTTTTTGGGGCAGAATGTTGTTCTGCTGTTTGTGTCCATTAGGGAGATTTATTGTATTTGTACTGGTTGCCATTGAAAGCTAAATGTTTTGAGTTGTCACCAGAGGAGGAAGAAGAAATCTCTATTCCCTCCTCTATCCAAAATGTAAAATAAATCAGATACACTTTTGATGTTGAAGGGAATGTCACTATTGGTGGTTGCTATGTAACATTTTGACTTGGTCTAGTGTGGGGACTAGCTTGTCTTGTGGGAATGTCTCTTCACTGCCCTTGTTCAATTATATCTCCTAGCAGACAAGTCTCTCAGCCATATGCTGACAGCAACCAGACGTTCACACTTCACCTACAGTAGCAGGTAGAATGGGTTTATGGTAGAATATTTGTAGATGGCAGGAAAATTCACCACCACAATTCCTACCAGTTCATTCTTCTCACGGAAAACACAAACAGGCTCTCCTTTTTTACTTATTTAATTTAAGGAATTCTACGAATCAAAATGCTTGCATATGCTAGCTGGCAACTCCCTTCCACTCGACAAACATATCCCAAGTTTGATGTAATGGTGGAGCTTACACAGTCAAATGATTGCTATACTACGGTAGCAGGAGCATAGCTATCAGTAAAGACACCCAAGGTGAGAAGGTCTCTAATGATGACCCAGACCCAAAAAAAGGTATTGTGGTCCCTTTACTGTATAGCTGTACGTGAGATATGCAAGGGAAGAGGACATTAGAAGGTTAGTGCAAGATTAGAGAGGGCGGTTGGGGGTGTATTTGAGAATGCAATCAATTATGTGTGGGGGGGAGGAGATGTGAAGCTATTTAATCAACTCATACAACCGTCACATACAAGCTTACATTTTACTCTCAGATGGACTAGAAGCCAGTGAAGAGACTGGGAGGAGATAAAACTGTGGTGAGAGGGACAGACGTACAGGAGCATTCATGACAGATGCCTCTCCAATACAGGGGACAGTAAATACAACGTACATTCTGTGGGCAGCTGAATATGGCATTTAGTTTTGATCAAAGCAAAGAGATATATCTGTAAAAAATAAGTCAAAGCAACTGGACTTGCTGTATTTTTCTTCAAGATGTTTCACTTGTCATCTAACCAGCTTTCTCAATTCAGAATGACTTGTACAAAAATTCTGTACAACCATCCTGAATTGACAAAGCTGGTCGGATGACCCGTGAAACGTCTTCAAGAAAAATACAGCAAGTCCAGTTGCTTTGACTGGGCTTTAAGCCGAGCTCTTTGGATTTTTAAAAGGAAGTTTTCGGAGTTTCTTTTAACCAATGTTATCTTGTCTGCCCAAAGACATTACGCTCCTAAAAACATGGAAAGAGGCAATAATCTGACCCCACCTGGTCTTATAAGACTGGGTGGGTTCAAGCTAATTCATCACAAAGTGCAAAGGCACTGGCAATACTTCTGAAAACAATTTATTCTTTAGACAGAAATCTCCAGGCTCATAAA
>NW_017306710.1:947211-972938 GCF_000935625.1 Nanorana parkeri
TTTTTTAGTGCAGTGACACAATAGAGGGATTCAGAAGGTGACCTAGGTTACTACCATGTAAAGATGCGATGACCATGTTGAAAAAAAAAAAAAAAACAAATGAAAGAAAAAGTAGAGCCTACGACCGTAGCATTCAAAAAGGTTTAATCTTTTAAATAAAACCATGAATCTGAATGCTGTAGCAAAGTCATCCCCAGTGATGTCACATAACATTTTTTCATGCAGTCCCGGGACAGTACAAGGGGAGTACAATACATAGTTTTTGCCCGGTAATGGCACACAATGTGTCACTGAATATAACAATATAGTATGCATTGCACCCCTATAGGCTTTATTTTTATAGTTGGTTTTATTTCCCATAATACATTAGGTTTTCTGTATATAAAAAGAAAAGAACAATCACATCATCAAAAATGAACCTTACCTTTCAATATATCTAGACATATTCTTCCCAACTTGTCTACATTCGGATGATAGATTTTGGTCATGAAGCGTACTTTAGGGGCTGCCATTGGGTACTCTTCAGGAAGGAATAGTTCAAGTTTAAATGTCCCTCCTTCAAAGGGTGAATCCTGTGGACCTGCGATTACAACATGGAAATACCGTGCGTTGCTGTCATCTGGTTCAGCTTTTATTCCAGGAACTGGTTCTGCCATTAAGCGCTGGGTTTCCTGTAAAACAAGAGGAATATTGTATGACATGTAACTATATTTTATGTGCTTGGGTCAAAAGATGATCAAAGTAAAACAAACATTCATATCAATTAATCAATTGACTTCATTGTAACATAGAACTATTGAAACCACAGACAGGTAATTAGTATTTTCAAGAGGCCTACCTTAACAACTTGTCTATATAGACCAACAAACGGCACTCTCTATACAGCGGGTCTCTACCTGGATCGAAGGGAGATCAGCACATGTCTACCTGCTGATCGCCCCTCCGATCACTAAATGTAGCAGTGATGTGTATAACATCACTTCCACCTTCAGTCTGTCATTTCTCCGACTGCTGCAGCAGATCTCTGCTTCATCAGCTTCTTTGGGGTCCCTAGATGACATTAGAAGTCCAATAAAGAGGACCTGTCACTGTATATTTGCGATCAGGTAGGGGGCTTGTTAACCGCTCTATGTGATAGCAATAAAATGTAAAAAAAAAGTCACATAAAAATATATATATTTTATAAAGTCCCCCGTCCCCATGTACATGCAAAACATGTGTTGGGTGCATTTGCGTGCAAAAATTCTAGGGTCGTCAATCACTGTTAACACCAAATTGATGATCGGCAATAGCTTTGGTCTGTAACCAATTTGGGGTAAGGCTGATTTTTGCGATTTCGTGCGCACGGGCAATATCAAGGCTATTGGCTAATACATTTTTCATAACGAAAAGTTTTTTCCTAATGTGTTGGTACTTTTTTCTTATATAGTAAAAATTAAAAAGCCCAGTGGTGATAAAATACCTCCAAAAGAAAGCTCTATCTGTCCCCCCAAAAATGATATAACGTTAATTTCAGTACAGCGTTGCATGACAAAATAAATGTCAAAGTACTGCAGTGGTGAATACTGAAAAACGACCTGGCCAGGAAGGGGGTTTAACAGCCCGGTCAGCAAGTGGTTAAATGACACTTATTACAAAATCTGAGAGCACAAACCATTTTTTTTTTCCTTTTATTAAGACAGCAAGAAGCCTGTAGCAGGAGTGTTTGAGACCATCTCTACAACACCACAAGCAGAGGTTCTCGGATCACTAGATGGCTAGGAAAAGGGAGTATAAGGTGGAACCCTATACTATGAGATGGAAGCACGGAGAACGTAGGTCTTACACCTTACATGAATCTGAGCTTCATTTTCAGTTCAGACTGAAGCATACTTTTAGCCCTTTTTTTATTACTTTAGTCTCCCATGGTATTACCTGTCGTCCAATGGAGTCAGCGAGGCCTGAATATTATTTTTTGCTCTTATATAAAAGTGTTTAAAAATGGTGGACTCTCCCCCATAAAGTTGACCTGGGCTTTCCCTATAAAGCACACAGTGACAAGATTCACTTCAATACCATTTTCAAAAGCTGCACATACTTTCCCACCACTCTTCTCCAGCCACTGGGAGTGAGAGAACGTTATGCATGTGTATGCTCCAAATTGTGACCTGCACAGGGCTAATGAGTCTCAACTCCCCCCTAGTGACACCTTTAGGTGCCTGAGTAGCCAATCACCAGTGCAGTCTTGTGGGGAGGGAGGGGCGTAAATCACATGTGCCCCCATATACTGAGGTATCGGGCATTTTTCTTTCTGCACCAGGACCCTTATAAAAGTTAGTCAGAGAGCAAAGGGAAGGTGTGTTGCTGGTGGGATGGCGCCATTAAAGTGAACCTGGCCTGTATTTTGCAAACAGTGCAGTGCAACAGGCTGTGTAAACTAATATTCTTTGATGTAATACTTAGCACTTCAACCACCAGTATCTACCAGAAAGGTGTCAGAGGGCTTGGCTCAGCAGACTCAGGCTAATAGGTAATCATGTGTGCACAGTTAAATAAATATACCAAAATGGAATAAAGGGGCCACCATTCACACCCTTCGTGATTTACCAGCATCAGCTTTGAGAGCTACTGGTCGATCACAATCTACCTAATGGGCACCCCTGCATTACACTATGGGCTATGGGTACGGTAGAGCATGATTATTTTCTACTTTGAGGATGTGAAGGTAGATTGGGAAGCCTTCTGGCTCCCTTTGTAACCAGGCACTGCTGTGAAATTCCAATTCACTAATCTGAGAATACTGCTTGTGATCCAGGTCAAGGGATTCCCAAACACACTGACTGGAGAAACCTTACTACTTCTCACACACAACGCCTAATGTTCACAAATGTCAGAAGTGACGAGTTTTGCATAGCTACTAATTACATTTAAACCAGCCTAGGAGGTTTAACTTGGTCATACAGGAAGCAGAGAGAACGATGACTGAACCTGACCCAGCAAGATGTGCCCTGAATTTATAAGAACCAGATTAAGGTCAATTGAACAAACTTTCTGCCTAGCAAAGCTGGCTGCTGGATCACATTCGCAGCCCACTGACTTAACTTTTCTTTCACCTACACATTGTTTACTGTACAAATGAGCCTCAAACTCAAGGTAAATACATGCAAACTTGCATGCCCAGACAAATACAATGACACAAAAAGATGTTATGCACTGAACAGTAGAGGACCGATATGTTCAAATGCTAAAATTCAGGCTGATAACAAGCACCATCATACAAATCATGCATCGTAAATGACGCACATCATCAGTAACCCACTTCTACTTATCAACGAAGCACGTCAAACACTCAAGTACCACAAGTGGTAAGGGATATTTTGCTGGAGAAGAAAAACCTGGCTGGCTTCCTAGTTTTCACAGGTGACCTCCAAGCACAAGACAATGGAATCAGCCCATATTAGGCTGCCGTTATAAATGCTTCCAAAAGCTTTGAAAAGAAGCAACTACTGAATGTACATAGTACAAGGTATTTTTTTTCTTCTTCTTCATACTCGTATCAGTTAATTCAACAGCCAAAAGTAAACATGCACACACAACTAAGGCTTCAATCACACGGTCCCGCGTCAGGAATCCCAAATATACTGTTTAGAAGCTGCAGCCGCTGGCACACCACATGTAATTGTATATGATCAATGCATCCAGAAACCGTGATCTATTCCTAACTGCATATAATCACTTATGATTACATGCGGTGTGTGCCAGCACACTGTTGCTTTCAGATGTGGCCATTGTCACCCAATCATTAACTTGAACAGGTGACAGCTGCCACTTCTGACCGGCGTATTTGTGATTCCTGCTGCAGAAATTCACAGGTTCCTGTCACAGGAACCCCTAAACGCACCTATTTAGTAGGTGTGCATGTAGCATAACAGGCCTTGTTGCAGTTCAGTTAAAAACACAAATGTATGATTAAGGTGAACCTGATCCAGCCTTAAACAACTGTGCAGCACAGTGGCGTAGTGGGTAGCGCTTCTGCCTGGTAGCACTGGGAGTCCTTTGTTCAAAACCCTGTGCTTGTGTGGGTTTCCTCCGCGTACCGCGGTTTCCTCCCACACTTTACACCTAAATGAGGAAGCTGTAAAGGCTTAATCTTGACTTAAGACAGAAGTGCAGGCCCCATGTCCAGTTTGGGCCTAGGATCCAAAGTGCTCTATAAGGACACAGGGATTTCTTTGAAAATGAACATGTATTTGCTGTCATCACAAGGCGATGACAACTATAAACTATGTTTATAGTTTAAGTTGTGCATTGTAGCACAACTGTTACCGTAGAAATGTTTAGGTGAAGACAGGTTCAAGCTAAAAACACATAGACCAGCGGTCTCAAAGTACCGGCCCGCGGCAATGGGTGGCAGCGGCCGCTTGTAAATGCCAGATTAGGGATTCCTGCTGCAGGAAAACACACGTTCCTGACGAAGGAATCCCTAATTGCACCTAAACCTACAGATATGAATGGGGCCGTATTGTCTGTGTATTGGGGTCCATAGTACCATACCGGATATAGTTACATTTTAGTTTTAAGTTTGAAATTTGGCAAGCTGCAGAAAAATTGCCAAGTGTAATAAGTTTGAGACAGTAGCATTGGAGTCTTGGAGAGAAATACAAATAAGGCAAATGCTTAAAAAGCGATTGTAAGAGGGAATGATTTGGAGCCTCCATGTAACATACGCGTGTGTTGAATGCACGTGTCTTCCGCACCAGACTCAATTGAACATGATCATTCCTACTGGCATCCAAATAACACTGAAGCAAGACCTGCTCTGCACCACAAGTGGTCTGCTGGTATTGCTTAGCCATACACATTGGGGTTTTTGATCTACATAAAATCCAGACCAACATATTGGAGTTTCTTACAAGTGCTCAAGTTTCTTTCCAGGACTCAAAACCATACAAGTAGGTTAATCAGCTTCTACTGAAATTGGCTCCAATATAGGTTTACGCTGTAAGACTATGGTACACTAGATTGTAATTAAGGGAAGAGAGCACAGTGGAATATAATAGCAATATATAGGCCATTTTGTTTATACTTTTGATTTGAGTTTTTGTTGGGGAGATGGGCATTAAAAGGACCTTGCATTTTCATGGTTGCAATGGCCTTCAAAGCAGTTCTAACCAATAACACGTTCTGCAAGCTACATCAGATAAGATTTATTTTCCTTTCTTTTGTTGTCGATGATTTCACAACAAGATTTGCTGGTACTAAAAGTTCAAACTTTTCCGTACTGATGAACTGTACTAGCCAATCTAGATAAAACAGATTACCGTTGGCACACTGGTCTAAGCTCAAAGCTCTTGTGGCTATTCTTTTGAGCCAATCCTGCCTAAATTTACTTGTACAAGCTGATTAGCCTGACTGGAAATAAAATGATAAACCTGCACTTTTCAACCCACCATTTCTGGAAGATTCTATGGTAGAATCTACACTACCTTGTACAGTCACAAGTGTAACACCCCATTCACACTTTCCTGTGCGTTTTTTTGCATCTTTGTTGTGGTTCGTGCATAGGGCAGCCATTTGATTTCTATAAATACAACAGTGACTGCCCACCACTAGGAGTGTAAAAAACAAGAAGGAAAAAAGGACAAGAGTCCACGAGAGAGCTTTTTTAGGTGTAATATTTGGGAAACTTGCTTGGGCTAATACACGTTTGAGTATGTTGGAGAGATGAGCTGAAAAATTAAGGACAACAGAGGCGCCCGAACAGAAGGGAAGTACTCAGAAAAGAAAGCTTCTTTTAGAGGGTCAGATCAATGCGTTTAGTGGCTTCCGAATGGCCACTTCTTCAGGACACAGGTGCCATACACTTTTGCAAGCAAAAGTAGGGATTACATTCAGTCAGGAGTAGTAGTGCTAAATGATCCTGAGTGCAATCATTACTCTGGCTCACAAGCCAACTCCTTATATTGTAAAGCGCTGCACACTGTTGGCGCTATATAAATCCTGTATAATAATAATAGTAACAACAACAACAACAACAACAACACAGCAAGAAATATGGAGAGCCAGGAGGCTACAGACAGTGCTGCTAAAAATAAAGCCTTCTTTTTAAACAAAGGTAACCCCATCTACTATATTGGCATTTAGCCATTTAACCCCCTGTACAGCAGCACAGGGGGAGAAGGAGGGGCAGTACATGGAGCTAATCAGATATCCTGCTTTCATATTTGCTGACAGGAGAATAGAGATGACCTCCTCAGCCTGTTGCTACTACTTCAGTGTCTAATCACAGGCTGAAGGCAGAGGTTGCATAACTGCAGCAGAGAAATGTCAAATTACCAAGCAAGCAGAGCTGTGTTGTAGGGCATCTATATTTCAAAACTTGTTGGACAGAAATACAAATCCTTTGACAGATAGGACCGCTGTATTTGAACCATTTAGACATTTACCTGGATTTTAAGCTTTGAGCACGGAGACTGTGTTTTTCCCACCTAATCCCGCCACATCGCTTTTTTTTATTGAAATGTCACAGGTGACATTTAATTTAGTTCTATGGGCAGAGCAGGATGAGAGGCAGTTGTACCACGTTGTATCCCGCACGCCTTATTATTTCACCGCACACTACCGCAACATGGTGGTGTGAACGAGCACCACCTGTAACAAGGCAAATTGTCTTGTCTTGCATTGTAGATGCACTGGAAAAAATGGCCAGCACAACATTAACACTGATGGTGTGACTGAACCCTTATAGTTTTTGAGCATTTTTTTTTTCTTGCGTATTTAGGCTTAAGTGCGGTTTAAGCCAATAGGAAGCTAGGTCATAGGAGGAGACGTTTTTTTAGCCTTGAAAAATGCTTATTTTTCCCGGCTTCCATGGGGTAAAAAAATGCCCCATTCTGCTTAAAAAGTAGCTCATGTACCCTTTTGTGCTTCAGGCATCAAGCTACAGGCACTTGAATGCTCATATGTGAACAGACACAATTTAAAAGCATAGGATGTTGGTTGTTCAGCCTCAAGCTATAAAATGCTTAGGTGTGAATCAGGGCTAAAAAAGAAACTGCACAGTAACACTATACACTCTAGTTCTTGGAACCAGCAGCCTTGCGCTGAAAATTAACAGGGATAACAGATGTAGCAAAAATCTAAGCTGCCTAAATAGTGTTTCTCAAGTCTATGCCTCTTACCACTAGAAAAGTCTTTTGCTAGCCTTAGAAGCTGCAGATTGATATTAAATGTTGCTAAGTCCATGATATACCACAACACCAGCCAGTCCTTCATGAAAACAAATGTAAGCAGAACACCATCCTCTTGGCTATGCCCGACTTCGGAACCTATGGCTGGCAGTTCCTAAATTCCCATTGCTGATCTCTCTGCTGCCGATGGGCGACCGATGATGATGTAATTACTGCACTTGCACACTTGATGTTACATCTCTTCAGCACCAGACTCCATGCTTAACAGATTTAGCTCAGTCCTCCTCTTTCTGTGCTTTAGCTGCACGGATATCTTTGGCCTCCTTTTATACATCTCTCTAATGGCTGCACACAGTTTTCTTGTATCTCCTATATGCAGTTTACTCTTACTAATTTGCCTGACAATCTGGTTGGCTCGGTGATGGTAGACTTCAATAGTTCCCACTAATTGCTGACTTCTGCTTTTTTTCTCCAACCTTCCAATTTTCTTTCTCTTTCGTTTAGAAATTCACCCTTTTCAACTAAATGTGTCCTTTTGAAAACTAAAACTTTAGTCTATGCATAAGATTTTTCAGATTTTATTCTAATATTAAACCAAAGACATTGGTGATCACTAGAACACAAATTTGCTCCCACCTCAAAATCAGGCAATCAATTCCCATTTGTCTAGAATGTGTTGGGATTTTTTACTGCATTAGACAAACCCCTTTCAATGCCTCCAACATAGCTCTACTCCTGTTTCTAAACAATTTAAAAACTCCAGTTAATGTCCAGCATGTCGAAGTCACCCATACCTAAAACCTCTCCCTTCATTGGCATTTGTCATCCCATCAAGCAATTGGTTATAATCCCCACACTGCACTAGCGGTCTGTATACTATTACAGTTCTAAGAAAAGTTCTGTCTCTGGTTTGTAGACACACCCAGAGGCTTTCAAGCAGTTCATTTGTTTTCTGCATTAATGTTATTTTTATGCTATTCATGACATAAATGCCAACTCCATCTGCCCCCTTAAAGTGACATTAAACCCTCAGATTTTTTAACATAAACCAATACTGTAATGTGTGCCTTACTGTAATCCATGGTTGTTTCCCTTCTCTTTGCTGCTCTTCCTTTTAAATCTGTATCTGTTCTCGTGCTT
Source organism: Nanorana parkeri (assembly GCF_000935625.1). NCBI lineage: Eukaryota > Metazoa > Chordata > Amphibia > Anura > Dicroglossidae > Nanorana > Nanorana parkeri. The sequence continues at coordinate 955,521 of NW_017306710.1, forward strand.
GGGGAGAACTTCCATTTGCAGCTGAGTGCCTCATCCTGTAGTGCTGGCTCAGGTTGTGAACCTTCACACAGACACCGTGTATCCATTTCAGAGACAAGGCAGTCTGCTCCAAAACAGAAGAAGCCCAGCATGAGAAGAGAGAAGGATTTAAAAGGAAGAGCAGCAAAGAGAAGGGAAACAACCATGGATTACAGTAAGGCGCACATTACAGTATTGGTTTATGTTAAAAAATCTGAGGGTTTAATGTCACTTTAAGTAGAAGTCTACACTCAAGTCCACCTCTTCCTCAAGTCTGCACAAACTTTGGAGGAAGAGGTGGTGCAAGATAGCTCAATAGAGCACATTGTTTACACAGCCTCCTGATCCTAAGTAAGGTATACACTTGAGGTGCACTGAAATTAAATTTTCAAAACCGAAAATAAAAAAATGTCAGGCCGAAACTTTTTTTTCCTAACCTTTACAAATTTCTTTAAATATTTGTTTTTTTTTAACTTTACTGTCGGGTGCTATCGGGGGTCCTCAATCTTTTTCAGCAGCCCCTGTTATAAATGAACAGGAAGCCTCTATACTGAGTGTTTCTGTTAATTCATAAACTGAAGAGATAGTAAGTTTACCATGTTCACAATCATGAATGAACAGGAGGGGATGTAGATCACTTCCCATTCATTCATAATTGGGGAAACAGTAAGCATACTATGTCCTCAATTATTTACAAACTCTCCATGATGGATCAGCTGTCACAGGAGGCTGAGCGAGCGGTGCAGGGAGGAGAGCTCGGTCTCCACTGACAGCCGATTCCTCCCCCGCACGACCGGTCTGACCTTCTGTGACAGATGTCTACGCCCCCACACCGCCACTCTCCCGATTTGTCACAGGAGGCTGGGCAGGGCGGTGCAGGAGGCGAGCTCAGCCTCCTATGTCAGTGCTCACAGCTGTCTCCGCCCCCAAACCGCTGCCCATCCCGCGCCCGGTCACAGGAGGCTGAGCAGTATGGAAGGAGAGAAGCCGGCCGCTTACATCGCTCTCCTCCCACACCGTTCGGCCTCCTGTGAGTTTCTCTCCTCCCCGCCGGAACACAGAGCAGTGCCCAGCAGGGAGGAGAGAAACCAGGGATGTACTGTTATTTCGGCCAAAAGGTGACACTTTCAGCATTTTGCCTAAAGTACATTTTCGGCTATGTTTCGGCGGCCAAAATTTCGGTGCATCCCTAGTATATACAGTGAACAAATTTTAAACAACAAAATTTCGGAACCTTTGTTTGACTTTTTAATAGATGGGGTCAAACGGATCAATTTCGACTGAAGTGACGAAAAAAGAAAAATCAAAAAAAGGAGCATGTTGGAGAATTTTTATCAAATGAAATTAACAGTGAATTGAGTTTTCATTTGAGAATCTACATTCATTCCAAGACCAAATGTTATATGAAAATCAAACAAAATTTTGAATGACAGTCAAATCTCCTTTACTCCTACTTTAGACTGAAGCACACAAACAGAGAAATCCAGACTAGCAAAGACACTAATTAGATGGGAAATTAGTAACAAGCTTCCAAATATTCCCACAAAAAAATGGTATTGCACAGAACTAACCCAAACTTCTTCATACATTTAAAAAAAAAAAATCAAGCACAGATACTTACCAAGGACAATCTGTCTCCAAACTCCTGCTATTGCCCAACAGCTGATGTTCAAACTATGCATTTCTGTTCTGATGCACTCACAATGAGCAAAATCCAGTTACCATTCCACTTAAAATACCACACAAATTAGGATAACAACTTACCCCTCTTACATATGCTAATGGAACCTACCCAATACTTAGGGCTAGTGCAGACTGGGGCGATCATGTGTGGTTGCAATGGGGTTACATCTGCGTGGCAATCACTGAAAAAAGGTACATGTTTTTTCAGCCACGATCGTGCGCAACTGCACGGGCGGAATTTCAATGGGAAACTGCGTGATCTGCTATTAGAAAATAATGGCACAGCCAGCGTGATTAGCGGTGGTGTCCAACTCCCTATCCGCACGGTTTCCTGCACAATTGCAGAGCGGTCACGATTTGCCTAGGTGTGAACTGGCCTGAGGCACCAATAAACAAATACTCCAGTAATAACACCTACTAGGTGACCACCAATAACAACCACAATTCAACAGTTAGGTAAGCAAAACAAATACTTTACTTGCCTTATTCAACTACTAATCTTCAAACTAGTATCTGCTGCACTTCTGTCCTAATGCAAATTCCACAGAGAGACATAAAAAGTCTATCAATGAAAACACTGTACATCTAAGAGATAAATTCCACGTTAAGAGTATGCTGCTAGTCTATTCATCTTTGTTAGAATTGCATACTCATGCTGAAGTTCAGCAGACAATGCCAACAACCTTGGAGAGCCATCCAAGCTATGTCTTTACTGCACTGAATTAAAACATAGCCATGCATATCATTAAGAGATACGGATGCAACTGAACAATAAACACATATCTAACATATTATTCACTTGAGGATTTTGAATGCAAGAGATGCGCCCTTAAAAACTTTCCCCTGCCGCTATTACCAACAGGGGTGTGGAAATTTTTGAAAAAACTACTTGTCCAAGGGCTAAATCTACTTGTCCTTCATAACAATCTACTTGTCCTGATACAAAAAAAAAAAGTTTTAAATTAAAACTAGGGATGCACCAATACCGCTTTTTGGGTATAGAGTACGAGTACCGATATTTTGCTTTCGGTACTCACCGAATATCGGTGCTTCCGTTTGCATGGAGCAGGCTTCCCGGGCAGCGGGTAATGAGATGCTACCCGGCTTCCTGACTGCCAGGGAAGCCGACTCCATGTTGTTTGGCCGGCTTGATTGTGAATGGCTGGGAAGCCGGTTTCCCGGCCAATCAGCATCGAGCTAGCTTCCTGGCCAATCAGGAAACCCAGCGGCGAGTAATGACCCGATTGGCCAGGAAGCCGGCTCAATGCTGATTGGCTTCCCAGCCAATCAGCAAGAAGCTGGCTTCCTGGCCAATCAGGAAACTGGAAGGCGGGTCATTAGTCGCTGCCCCGCATCCTGATTGCACGGGAAGCTGGCTCCATGTTCCCCTACGGCACTGCCGGTCAGAGGAAATATTCCTCTGACCAGAATTTCTGGTATTGGAGAAGATATCGAGCATTTGGGCGAGTACAAGTACTTGCCCAAATACTCTGTATCTGTGCATCCCTAATCAAAACTGTATTGGTCTGTGCTAAATAGCGCTTCTCATTGGTCAGTGTGGTCCCCAGACCACGCTGACCAATGAGTGCTTGCAATTTGCGAGCGAAATTCAAAATGCATAGGGCAGGACTGCGATGCACAGTACGGGGTAAGGACAGTACACCTGTACCGGCGGAGGGTAAGGACTGTTTGCCGAAAGGTAAGTATAGCCGGGGGGTGGGGGGTTTTGGGAGAGACGGGGGCCAGATTTGATCGGGTAAATCCATTTTCCCATATTACCTGGGAAAGTGAACTTGCCCTTTAATGCACATTGTGCGTGTGGGAGAGTTCTGCTGCCTCGCTACCACAATATGGCACAGTGAAATGGCGGCAGCACTCAACGCACACACACAATGTCCTATGCGTGCGTTTATTTGCATGCAGATGGCGGGGGCAGCGGGGTTGGTTTTTTTTTTTTTACATTGTCACTTTTTTTTTATATATAATTAATTATTTTTTATAACTTTTTTTATTTTTTACCCCCACCTAATTTTATTCCGATCACATGGGGATTTAAAATCCTCTAAGTGATAGTTTGGAGGTGACAGGTTCTCTTTATGCAACATGCCCTCCAACACAGAACTGATGTTCTGTGTAGTTCCTGACAGCTGAGACAGGTGGCGCTGTGATCACAGCGCCACGGTCTCAGTGATAACACAGAGCAGATGAAAAACGAACGGTTTTCGTCTGCTCTGCGGGCTCTATGGTGAGCTCATGTTCCGTGGTCTCAGGTCTGCCAGAGGCGACTTGGAGGGGTCTTTTACAAACTCTAAAAGCTATAGCTGAAAGTTAAAATAAAAAAAAAAGCGAAAAAAATGCTAAAATGGTCTGGCCAGCTGAGGTTAAAAGTGTAGCCTGGCAACAAAAGAGTTAATGTGGTTATTCCTTCAAAAAAAAAAAAAAACCCTGAAAGATCACAGACACGAAGTTGGGTTTCAGTCCCGTTACATGGGTTGGTGCAATGCAGTGCCAGACGCACCTTGCTGGTGGACATGTGTTGGTGTGCTGCCAAAAAATCAGCATCCACAATTTTTGCTCCATTCGGCAGCCCATTCAAATAATTGAATTCACTATTTTCTCAATCTATTGGAGGGAATGGTTATGTTTTCTAAACAGCTGAATAGATCTCTAAAAGGCAAGTTTTGGTAAAAGGTAGAGCCAAATATGTTTGCATCACTACTACCTCATACTAGTAACTAGACACACAATGGCAGAGGAAGAGGGGGACTTCTAAAGTGCCACCTTATATGCCTGCACACTTCCTTCGATCCCTTTTAGAGCATCCGGGAACCTCGAAATCCAGGACAATCTGTACTAATAAAGTGGGTTGAATGCCAGCCATACCTCCAACCTACATTCTTTACTTCTGGTAATTAGGGCCATGTCACAGTGATTGTCCAACAGTAAAGCAAATGAGATGAAGGAGATGATGGCAGTTTCTAGAGCTGCAGCTAACGACTATTTTCAAAATCGATTAGTTAGCCGATTATTAAGTTCGATTAATCGGATAAAAAATAAAATACATTTTAAAAAATGGCTCCAGTGATGGACTACTAGTTTGTATTGAGATTGTAGTCCATCTCAGGAGCAAGCTTGGAGCGGTGGAAGTAAAAAATAAAACAAAAAAGTGTGGTGTGCAATATAGTGTAATGAAAAGTGTAAAATTATACAGCAATGAATGCAGAATGGCATCGGCTATAGAGGGATACAACACATCCCAGCAATAGTACATTATACAGCACAATGCAGAATTCCGCCAGCTGTAGAGGAATACAACAAATCCCAGCAATAGTGCATTATAGCTAGTGGTATTCTGCATTGCGCTGTATAATGTTATATTGCTGAGTTTTGTAGTCCTCTAAATCTACTGGTATTCGGCATTGCACCACTGTATAATTTATTATTGCTGGATTCTGAGATCGGACCTGTCTATCGGCAGCTGTCACCACCCCCACACCGGCTCCTCCTTACTACTTCTCCCCGCGTCCCTGTGCCGATCGTGGATGAGGGCGGGCGGTGAACGTGAGGTGGGGGAGGAGGTGCGGCGCGCAGCGTGTGGAGCCGTGAACAGGGCCAACCAATCGGAAGCCATTTAATCGATGATTGAAAAAGTTGACAACTTTTTCAATAATCAATTATAATCGATTATGTTTATGTCGATTAGTTGTTGCAGCCCTAGCAGTTTCATAACATTACAAGACACCCCTTCTTTTGGGGATCCTGGGACACTACAGAACAGGCACCCGGTACACGTTTTTCTTCCCAGAGGTTTGGTTTGAAGGTGAACGATAAACAGGCTATGGACATTCTAATTTTTATATTTTTCTAAAAATATGTAAAGTTTTAAAAAGTCCTTAGCGCACGCTGTGCCTGCAGCCACTCTAGAGTAATTCATCAACCTTTGCAGCTGAAGCAATCCATTCTAAATGTTACCTTTTCTCTGTAGCTGGCAGACTGCTGGCCTTCTAATCTGTGATGTAAACAGAGAAGCAGGTGCACAAGAGGTGGGAGACAGAAAAAGGCTGAGGCCCAGATTAAAACACTTCACTGCTTCCATTCTGAACCTTGGAGGATGAATTTCTCCACAGTGGCTGTAACTACAGAGATCACTGAGGGCTTATTTTAAATCTTATTTATGGTTTCTTAAGACTATGTAAATATTTGAACATCCAAAGCCTATCTACAGTTACACTTTCATCTACAAACATTAGAAGATCAACAACTGATAGTATCAAAGTAAAGAATGTCATATCTAGGAGGGGGAACTCTAGATAAAAATTACCAGATGTAGACCAGTACATACACCCTAAAATTGCACCTCCTTTTTCCCTAGAGTGGAAAGGCCAAATTGAAAGGCTAAGCTTCTAAGGCACCAAAAGTGTGAAATTCAAAGTCATCTTGGCACACACTTCAGTCACAAGCTGTTAATAGACTTTAGTAGACATTCAACAAGCTTCAAGTAGTGCTGAAGCTTACTAGAATCTGCTAGCATCATGCTTAAAATGACAAGCAACACTCTAAGATGTGGGTTTAACCTTCCTAAACTGGAGCTGAATGGTGCTTTAAAGGCCTCCGCAAATCTGCCTGAAGCTTGTTGTACATATTGTTCTTATAAAAGCTGAGGCCTATGTGTGCAAGGCTTTACATTCTGACTGTACAACCAATAAAAACTATGGTACTACAAGGGTCTACATACAAATAAACTGAATAAATTGTTTTAACTGGCCCTTACACATCAACTGGTAAATCTTGATGCACATCGTATGGCCACCGTTATAGCCAATATCAGTAAATGTAACGAATTGAAAAATTTGCAAATATCGGCCCCAGTTATTGGTAGATCCGATGGACAAGCTTGTGAGATATAGGCACCTCTATGTAAGACTCCTAATCAGAAACCTTTTAGCATAGAGAATGAATGACATGCCTTCTGTAAAGCTCCTCACAGCAATAGCTTGAAGCAAGAAATTACGAAGTGGTATTGTAAACCCAATTGTGGCCATCTCACTATTTCTTTGTGGCCCACAGCTAGTTTAAGGGCCAGTGACGATAAGCTTTGATGGGCAAATGTAATCTGCTTCTGAGATCATTTAGAAGTCATTGAAGTAAAATTTAATTTTCAGTTAAACTCCTTCGGACCTGTATTTGACCTACTTTGCAATCCATTTGACTTGTATGGCAATAGAAGCTGTTCTGAAGTGAACCAATGTCCATCCAGATTTAAACTAAATGAGGATGCAGCTGTACAGTTAATTAGGTTAAGACTTACCACTGTCTTACAAATTAGTACTTCTGGATATGTTTCACTGCCCCTTTGAGAGGATCCATGATTAAGATCTGCAGTCATTTGATGCACTGTTGCCCTTCTATTGTCTGGTACCAGTCTTGCCACTCTCCGTTCTGCCCTAACATTGACTAGTCGCTGACGGCCACAATTCGCACGCTCAGACCCAGATTTGTGGCTGACAGTCCAGTCTTTAAACACTTTAACAACAGCTGCTCTTGAACATTTAACGAATTCTGCTGTTTTGCTGATACTCGCTCCATGGCTCTGAGCGCCAACAATCATCCCACGTTCAAAGGCTGTTAAATCTCGTTGTTTACCCGTATCTTCAGAAACAAAATCACTTCTACTGTCGTGGTAAACAACCTGCTTCCCTATTTATAATGGTCTCGCCCTCTAGCAACCTCAGCGCGAAATTAGAGCTAATTTGGCTACAAACGTCAGGTGGTCATAATAATCTGGCCACTCAGTGTATGTCTCTGCCCATCCCCTATACTGTTCTGGCTAACCAGCTCATGCCGTACATTAGAAAAAGCTTCTATTATAGCACAGAAGCTGATATTTTTTACTCTACGTTCAGTCCTATGAACATTGAGAACATTTTGTGTCAGACAAGAGGTACTGTGGGGGACATCTCTAGATTAAAGATGACCATTGCAACAAAAGAAGCTTTCCATTATTTTCTCTTTAAATATATTGTTTGTTAGATTGGAATTCTGCTCTAAAGCTGAAATACATGTAAGAGCTGTTGTACCTGCCAAAGTATTTGTATTTCTGTCAATCCAATTCTAAGATTTACACAGCTCTACCACACAGCACAGCCAGGCAAATTGCACCACTTTGTTATGACTGTAGAAGTGATGCAGTGGGGACGACTTCACTTCACTCCAGCCTGGTGACTGGACCATTAAACAGCAGTAGTCAGATCATCTCTCTGCTCACTCCGCATGTTCTCTGTCAGCACATTCGCATGCAACTAACCTAATTGGTTTTCAGACCTGACCCCCCCCCCCCCCCCTCCCTCCCAAGTCTGAGTTCTGCTGTGCTGGAGAATAAGAGAGGCTAATCCCATGTGAAATACAGGTACTTACACCAGCTTAAATATATATTTAAAGCTGAACTCTGGGATACAAGTCAAATTCATCCATCATGGGACCGGATATGTATATAAGAAAGCTGCTAATCACTAACAATACAACCTCACTAATTAGCAGATAAATCCCTTTTAAACTGTGACATTATCATTCCCATTCAGTAAAAACAGCAATGGTGAATGACTTGAAGGAGGTATCATGCAAGGCAGTCTATGAATGGACGAGGAAAGATTATGTTTACTCTCCCCTCCTCTCTCCATTCACAGAATGCCTTGTATTCTGTGAAAAACATTCATGGCTTTTTATGAACAGACAGGGGGACAAGAAGGAGCGGGACCCGGATCCTTCACTGTATGGGTGCCGGAACTCTCATAGCAAGTACAGAGATTCCAATGCAGCCCTTACAGTGACTGACCATAAACATGTGATCTGGTGACCATCATAGTAAAATTCCAAACAATATAATATCCCCAGCACACCATGTTCTAAAATCCAGACAGGGCATTTATTCGTCCTGCACAGGACGCAACGTTTCGAGGCCACTGAAGGCCTTTCTTTTTTTAAGCAGTAGTGATGCAACTACTACTACTGCCAGAGGAAGAAGTCCTTGGTGGCCTTGAAATGTTGCTTCCTGTGGTTGATGAATAATCGACCAGTCTGCATTTTAGAATATGACGTACCGGTGATATTATATTGTTTGGACTTCTATGATGGTGAAATATGTGTGTCACAAGATCACACGCTTTATGGTCTATTGATATAAGGAATGTGCTGGATTCTCTGGGGGAAATGTATCAACACTGGAGCAGAGAGAATCTGGAACAGTTGTGCACAGTGACCAATCAGCTTCTGTCTTTCATTTTCAAAGCTTAACTAAACAAACCAAAGAGAGAAGTGGATTGGTCACCATGGACAACTGCTACAGATTTTGATAACTTTCCCACTTTGTATTTATGGACATCGAGAGTTCTGGCTCTCACACGGCAAAGGACTGAGTCGTTCGCCCTACTCCTTTCTCTCCTCTCGTCCATTCACAAAAAGCCTTGTATTCTTTTTACAGAAGGAAAGGTTTTCTGCACATGAATGAGAGGGGATAGACATCACCTCCTATTCTCCATTCACAGAACACCTAGCACACTGAAAAGAATACAAGGCTTTTTGTGAATGGACAAGAGGAGAGAAATGAGTAGGGTGAACATCCCAATCCTTCATTGTATGAGCACCGGAAGGTGTTTGGTACCCAGGATGAATGAAAGTAAGATGTCTACAGGAAACCGCAGCCATGTGACATCTGGATACTCATCATTACAGGTAACTTAACGGGCTTGTGGTCATTCCAAAAAAAGAATCATTTCCTGGAGTGCTGCTTTAACAATGTATACCTAGCTTCATTAACCTCAGCCTGGCTTTCTATAGCTCGCCATGCACTATCAAATCAGATGGCACTGCCTCCTTTAGATCTACCATCAACTATTTGCTGCAAGGGGCTGCCTGATTGGCTACAACTTGAATGGATTGTATAGTTTTGACGTCCTGTTACAGTTTTGGTAAATCTAAAGAAGATTGTGTGGAGATTGACCAATCTGGTGGTATAGCGTATGGCCAATTTACGATCTCCTTGCTATATCGCTGACACTACTTTTATCACTTAACCCTTGCAGTGGCATTAGGGTGTCATTTATTTATAAGGATTGCCAAACTGCAAAAGCTTTCTAATGACTCATTTAATCATGGATTGAACGTCCTTATGCTGTCATAATGTAATCACACTCAGCCTCTCTGTCTGCCTTTGTCCGGGGCAGCACCCTGCGGCTGAGGGATGCGGCATCAGCGGGCTCCGGGATGCAGGCTGGAGGGCGGGATGTCTCGGCGAGGGTGGGTGTGGCCCCGTACACATTCAATGGAATGGAAGGCCTGTGTATGGCGCTTCACCATCCGCCTCTCAGCAGTAGCGCTCACTATATCGCAAAGACACCAAATGTACCCCACAAGGCACGCCGAATTTCATCCTGCTGACTCTGCCACAGCAGCGAGCAGGCCGCCCCACCAAACGGCGGTTGCCATATTGGAGGGAAGCAGAGGACAGCACAGTCCCGCCACGGCACTTGCTACATGCAGTACATAGTCTCCGGTGCACAGTCAAGTACAACCATTCACACATTTACCTTAACAATCCTGCGGGGAAGCCCGGCCATCTTGTCTTATAGCGAATGCAGCCTCGACTCTCTCTGCGTGCGGCCGGATCCTCCTGTCACGCACAAGTGAGAGCGCGACGTCCGCTTCCGAATACGTCATCACGGCGCCCCGAAGGATGCCGGGAAACGCAGTTCTGGCGCTCCGTAGCTGTATTGTGTGTTGGTGATGTAACCAGGCCTGAAAAGCACGGGGTCATTTCCAGCACAAAGGCAGCGGTGGAGCTTATTGGGATGAATGGGGTGACATTTTCAGTCATTCTTTTTCCCATTCTGATAACCTAAACTGCAATGACACCACCTTCTTCTATGCAGTGAACATGTGTGTAAAAGAAAGGTCCATTTCATACTAGTGATTCTGTTACTGGGGACAAGGTGTGTTCATTTCCTTAGCCAAGTGCTGAGTAGCTGTTCTGCAGCACTTCAGTTCCCTACAGCAGCTTGGCTGAACACTCCGGCTGCACAGTGCTAAGCAAAATGGCGGAGGATAATATTTTTGACTAATAAATACCATTTTCCAACAAGCGCCACCAAAACATTTAATTGTAGGTTCCCACACTGAACTGGTTTCCTCCATCTTGGTTCAGGCACCTTTCTCAAGCACTGGCAGGTGTGCTGTTACACTCAGTGCTCTGCATCCACATTCAGTTCCGCTGCAATTGCTAAGTTAGCAGTGCCGAGTAGAGATGTGAAGTTCGGATCTTTGAAATGTATTGGTTCATTTTAAATGGTTTATTCAAATGAATCAATTCCTAAATCGATTCTTCGGTTCTCTTTCTGAGTCGGCTGGCAAGCAAGTGAGCCGAAGCTCAGGAGCTGTCTGAACCTTAATAATACCGTATATACTTGAGTATAAGCCGACCCGAATATAAGCCGAGGTACCTAATTTTGCCACAAAGAACGGGGAAAAAAGTATTTACGGTAGATCTGAATCAGAAGACTGATTCAGAGAAGGGTGGTAGCTCCTGGGGAACGTTCCTGTGATCAGTGAGGCAGTACTTTGGCTCAGAACCGTCACAGGCATGGTGTTTTGTCAGAGCAGCCCTATTGTCAGATCAGCCAGCGTCGGTGCTTCTGGTGACACGCGATCAGCTATGTTAATGAAAAGTGGTTTACTGCGCATGCACACTGCATTCTGATGGGCTAATGTCACAGCTAACATTGGTAGTAGGGATGTCCCGATACCGATGCTAGTACCGGTATCGGGGCCGATACAGGGCATTTTCAGGAGTACTCCTGAAAATTCATAGATCAGATACCGGCCCTTTAATTTTTTTTAACTAGCTTCGGCCATAGCCCCTCCCCTGGAATACCTCTCCACCAAACGTAGGCTCTCCGCTCTGACCTCTCCGGACGGAAGTGTGACAGCATGGCGGGCGGTAAGTGTTCTGTGTGGACAGTCTCTTCTCCCTGTAGGTGCTGGCTGCAACAGTCTGTGTTCCTTTCACAGACCGCTGTAGCCAGCACGAGAGGGGAGAAGAGACTCCGGCTGTGAAATCCCCCGCTGCCCCCCTCGCCCCTGTACCTTAGCTGCTGCTGCTCCGTATCCCCTCTTTCTCAACTTGATGAAGCTGTTTGCTTTTGTTGATATATCACAAAGTGTGAGATGTCCGTGCTCCTTATGTGTAATGCATTCACCCACGTACACTGCAGTTTTCACTCTCAATGAAAGAAGAGAATGTCCGTTCAGTGTGCTCACGGGGGAGGAGAGGAGAGACGCTGTAAATATTGCCTTCACACAGACCGGACCTTCTCTTCTTTCATTGAGAGGGAAAACTTCTGTGTACGTCTAGTGAGGGCATTATTATTAAACACATAAGGAGCAAAGACAACTGACACTGACATGTACCACCAAAAGCAAACAGTTTCATCAAGTGGAAAAGGAATGGACACTTGTAACAATAGCCAGCCTGCTATTGGATATTTTAAATTGCAATAGCCAATAGCAGGCTGGCTATTGTAACCGCCCATTGCTTGCTGTCAATTTTTACAAATAAAAGGGAATAGGCCTGAGTGCTGCAAGACGAATGGCCATTATTTAGGGTATGATATGAGAATATTTAGGTCAAAAAGAGGAGGATTTGACTTTATATATTGGGAGGGATATTACATAGGTTGGAGTAAGGAAAATGTTCAGTCAAAGAAGTCAAAAGAATCAGCATCTTTTGGCCACCTAAGAGCTCCCTAATTAGGCTCTCAGGTGGCCAATGAGGACTGCCAGATGACCAGTGGGGCTCTCTGCTGGTCAGTGGAGCTCTCTGCTGGTCAGTGCAGCATCTGTGGTGGTCAGTGGGGGCTCTGTGGTGGCTAGTGGGGGCTCCTGATAATTAGTGGGGACTCCGCTGTGGCCAGTGGGGGCTCCCTGGTGGTTAGTGGGGGCTCTGTGGTGGCCAGTGGAGGCTCTGTGGTGGCTCCCTGGTGGATAGTGGGGGCTCTGTGCTGACTCCCTGGTGGATAGTGAGGGCTCCCCGGTGGATAGTGGGTGCTCTGTGGTGGCTAGTGGGGGCTCTGTGGTGGCCAGTGGAGGGCTTCCTGGCGGTTAGTGAGAGCTCTGTGGTGGTTAGTGCGGGATCTGTGGTGGCCAGTGTGGGGCTCCCTGGTGGTTAGTGGGGGCTCCATGGTGGCTTCCTGGTTGTTAGTGTGGGCTCAACTGTGGCTGCAGCTGCCAGTTTGCCCGCAGCAAATGCGGCTCTCTGATCGGGCGGCCGCTCGCTCCTCAAGTGGGTCCTTGGGATGCCCCAAGCGGCCCTCTAATTTTCATTCCAATTCCAAAGGCACTGTGAGGGGCTGTGAGAGGTTTATCCTTATCCCCCAGCTATGGTGTCAGCGACCTTCATCCTTCCCGACAGCAGGGGAAGACTTGCGCTGGTTGCTACAGCAGGTGTCGGGAGCAGTGAATCTTTGACATCTGGGATTACTCGCATGTGGAGCTAATGCAAGGGGCAGAGCTAGAAAAACTTTCTGTACCCTCTAAGGCTGGGCACACAACTTACAACCATCGCAAGACTTTTGTCTTGCGATGGTTGTAAGGTACTTAAAAAAACGTACGATCTGCCTATCTTGCATAGGCAGATCATACTTGCGATGATCGCAAGCCACGCCCCCTGAGGGGCAGGCTTCCGATGACCGCAATGCCGAACGGGCAGTGTGCGCTTGCGCACACCGGCCCGTACGGCTGTTATCGTACGGACATGCCACAAACCCGCCGAACATCGTACGATGCTCGGCGGGTTTTCGAACATGTGCGTAAGTTCAAAGTCGTGCGACCTTACAGTAGTAGAGGTCGCACGGCTTCCACACACCTTACGATAATCGTACGATCGCGGGATTTCCCGCGATTATCGTACGATTATCGTAAGGTGTGTGGGGACCTTAATAAGTCTGCCTAGGCACAATCTCCTCCACCTGTACTCCCCGCTGTCACTGTCCGAAAAATAACTAGCCTGATTCTTTTTTGCTATCTAGGGTTGCATGTGCAGACAAACAGTATATGACTCCTATAAGCAGCAGTTGTGTCAGTTTTTGCAGCCTTCCAGTCATATGAATATACATACATAGCTTTATTCAACCTGGTTCACACCTGAGCGTTTTTACACACAAATCTATCTCCACAAAAATGTGCAAAAGTACACATTTCAATGCAAGTCAATGGCGACTGTTCACACCTTAGCATTGCGCAACGCGTACGAAAATGCCTGTCGCGCAAAAAGATGCAGGAGCTATTTTCAGGTGGATACCGTGCGGTTTTGGTCCCAAACACATCTCTATGCAGGTAGAAATGCACATTTGTAAAAGCAAATACCTGCAAAACCGCACAAAAAAAGATGAAAAAAACGTGCCAAACTGGAAACGCATAGTTGTGCACCTAGCCCAAGATGTGAGCAGACTGGTGTACGTGCAGCATTAAAGTGACTGAAAATGCCATCCAGGAAACACTATACACATTTTGCTACCAACCAGCATTTCCAATTATTTTCATGCTGCAGATATGAGGACATATACAGTACAGTGATGTGTTAACCAACATACTAAAATTGGTGGCAACACACATCTACAGATACGATCTGCATGACGAGATCTAGCAGAGTGAAGGGGATTGAGATGCTTGTATTAATGCACTTGTAGTCATAATTGTGGGAAGTTACCACAAGGGACTAAAGTCTGCGACACATTGCACACGCAGCAGCGCAGAGCAAAGCGCAGAGGTAAGCGAAGCTGCGGGGTGCAAACATTTACTGTACATGCAGTGTGCGAAAGCTTGAGTAGCTGACCAAGCTAATTGGTTGAAGATGTAATTTTTCATCTTGACACACTCCGTTATGCAAGCTCTTGCAAGCTGACGTGCTGGGAGCGAAAATTGCAAGACACACTGCACGTGAAGGTCCGCAGCCTGCCACTTCCCTTGTGGCTTCGCGTGCAGTGTGTCATAGCCTTAAGTTATGCGTGTCCACAAAAACACAAACGAACAGCAAAACAATCATTCCTCTGCTCCATCTTCCTCTCTCCTCCCTCCACCCTTGTCCAGGCTAGTAGATGGACAGCTGCTGGAGACTGCTCTGTCCCTTGTGATCTTGTGCTGGGCAGGAAGTTCAGTGTAGCCAAGCTGAGAGAGTTGGAGGCAACTGTTTGCAAACATGATGACTGTGTTTGGGAAAAAAATGAAAGAAATACTTTGCAGGGCAATGTATATTTGATCTGGATTTATTATTATAAAATGTTTGATAGAGTAATACTACTTTAACCACTTCAAGACCAGGTGTTTAGACCCCCTTCCTGGCCAGGCCATTTTTCAGTGTTCAGCGCTGCGGTACTTTGACTGACGTTTATTCCGCCATGCAACGCTGTACTGAAATGAATTTTATACCATTTTTTAGGGACAGATAGAGCTTTATTTTGGTGGTATTTAATCACCACTGGGGTTTTTATTTTTTATTATAATTAGGAAAAATTACAGACCTTGTTGTTCACCCTCCCTTTCCTCTCCCCCTCTTGCATTCACAGAGCACCATGAGGGGAATTTATCAAAACTGGAGCAGACAGAATCTGGAGCAGTTGTCCATAGCAACCAGCTTCTCTCTTCAGTTTGAACAGTTAAGATTTGAAAATGAAAGAGAGAAGCTGATTGGTTGCCATGCACAGCTGCTCCAGGTTTGATAAATTCCCCTCCATGTATTCTGTTCACACATTGCAGGGCATTCTGTGAATGGATTTGGGAAGATCCTGTCATTTACCTGGATGAATGAAGGTCTTGTTGTACTCTTTATCGGATATCCCAACAGCAGGGGAGGGAGCTCACAGTGACAGTGGGTGGCGCTGCTGACCACATGAATTCTTTGGAGGAATGTCACCAGCACACCAAAAATCCTTTCAGGATCACCAAGTGTTCATTTATTAAGAACCAAAGACAAGCTCTTTTCGTGGCCCTGCAGGGTCCCTTCTTCAGTCTTAACATTGACATTGGATTTCTGTTGCTGGCGACATTCTCCTAAACAATTCCTGTCATTTACCCGCCTCCTCCTTCCACTCATTCACTTACAGAACACCTTGCATTTTGTGAACAAAAATACAAGCGAGGGACTTTATCAAAACTGATGTCGACAGAATCTGGAGCAGTTGTCCATAGTAACCAATCAGCTTCTCTCTTCAGTTTCCTAAGTTAAAGTATCATTAAAGCCTCTGGGTTTTTTGCATATATCTACTGCTAGCAAGCAGTAAATATATGCAAAAAGTGTAAAAAATAATTAAAAAATGCTTTAAAAGAGGTCAATACTTACCTGTGTCATCCCCAGGCGCTCTCTTCCGAAAATTTGAAAATTCTCTGGCGGCCACAAAGCACCCGCATGCAGACACCGTGGGACAGGAAGTGCCAGCAAGCACAGAGGAGTCAGCGCTGGATCAGAGACACGCAGCAGCGCTGGAGAGAAGGCTGAAAAGGACAGCAAAGAAGAAGATCGGATTAACAAACCTCATTTAAGGTAAGTGCTGACATTAACATTGGGGGGAGGGAAAATTTTTTTTGACTTTTATGTCACTTTAAGTTTTGAAAATTAGAAGCTAATTGGTTGCTATGGGCAACTGCTCCAGATTCTGTCTGCTTCAGTTTTAATAAATCTACCTCCCCTTGGATGTTATAAAAGTCCTGACAATGTCCAGGCCTGCTGCTCATGCAACACACTGTATGTATTGTGGGTAGGGACAGGAGACTTGAATCCCCAGAGTTCCCACTTACATCAGTTCCCAGACTCTGCTATAACAGGAGATTGTGGGGATTCTGGTGTAAAGGTGCCCATACACTGCGGGAAATCCCGCGATCGTACGATAATCGTGCAGTGTATGGAAGGCGTACGACCGTTTCTACTTTACGGTCGCACGTCTTCAGTCGAACAAGCAGTGGCCACAAGTTAGTGGCCTGCTTGTTCGACAACTGCCGAACGGGCCGGTGTGTGCACACGCACACTGCCCATTTGCAATCATCGAAAGCCCGCCCCTGATTGCAGTCATCGCAAGCCCGCCCCTCAGGGGGGCGGGCTTGCGATGATCACAAGTACGATCTGCCTGTCCAAGATGGGCAGATCGTACGTTTTTTTAAGCACTTTACAACCCTCGCAAGACAAAAGTCTTGCAAGGGTTGTAAAGTGTATGGGCACCTTTAGGGGCAACCCTGGAGACTCTGATGTAAGGAGTGGTTATTTTTGGTTCTACTGTATACACTGGCCTGTTCGTTACTAATTCCTGACCCCTACGCACTGTGCTACATAGTCCTGACCCTTGCACCCTGAAAATTACATAGTCCTGACCCCTGCACTCCATACATTACACACTCCTGACCTCTGAACTGTTTCACACTCCTGATCCCTGCACTCCATGAGTTACACACTACTGACTGCTGCATTCTGTGCATTAGACACTCTTGACACATAGCAGAGTTGGCTCAGGTTTTATTTAACCATACATTTTCAGTCTCTTAGACTGTTATCACTATTTGGCCACACCCATAATTAACTGCAGTGTCAGAGGCATTTTGTCTTTATATCTTAAATATCTGCCTCTTGTTCCAAAGTCTGTGACCAATTGTTTTGGGGCAGAATACAAATGTGTGTGTGTGTGG
>NW_017306710.1:972984-1000273 GCF_000935625.1 Nanorana parkeri
GGTGGTGGGGGGTGTGCTGGGTTGGGGATGTAGTTGAAAGTGGCCATGGTCAGTGGGGTGTCCCTGCCTTTGCTTTTATTATTTACAATAAGTGTTTTTACCCGATGAGCGTTCCTTGTGTCTTATAAATTGGGATACTGAGAAAGAAGTGATATTGAGATGTGGTTTTGGCTGGGATGCATACCTTTTGGAAGATGTTTTCAGCTGCCCGTGAGCATCGGCAATTTGTCCTTTAGAGCACAAGTAACCACTACTGTACCAAATCGCCTCTGACCTTTGTATAGATCATGCCAGCTCGCATCCTATCATGTGAGTGTAAAAAAGGTGGGGGGAACACAGTGGGGGTGAAAAATAGGATTTTCACATAGATTTGTGTGAATTCAGCATACACCTTTTGTGGACTTTATTCTCACCTTACACTTTTGGTGGACTGTTAACCACAGTTTTTGCAGCGCTTTATAATATAAAGGGAGTCAATCCATTTACAATACAATTCAAGAGAAGAGGGTTGAGGACACTGCTGAGCCATGAGAGATTACAATCTTACCTTTCCAGCCTCGTGATTGGACCGTGGGAAAAAAACAAAAACCCTGAAACGTTATCTTGCAGAAACTTCTGCTCTAAGATAACCACATGCCATGGCATTGGTCACATGATCTCAACTGAAGAAGTTTAGGGAGCTCAGTATGCCTTTACCGAACCTTACATGACCATTATCTTAGTATTTGGTCATGTGGCCAGTTATGACATGTTGTTGCAGTTTTTGCAAGACATGTATGTCAGGTTTTTTTTTTTTTACATCATTAAGGGCAAACCTGCAGCATATATAAAAGTTATAATCTCAGGGAATAACCTGGAGTTGGTCGTACACAGGCTAGAAAATGGAAGGAAGAGGAGCATGCATCAACTAAAAGGATTATTCAGCTTTATGCAGATACCTGTGCCAGAAGGCCTTGATGCATTTCGCACTTAACGGTGCTTAATCATGAGGCTGAATATGGACCATTAGGCGCACAATCATTCTGTATCTGTGCATATACATAAAATAAACCTTTCTACTGCTGAATACTTCTCTGTTGATCATATTGCAGCCTAGGAAAGGCTGTGGTTCTGTGGAGCAGTGTTGAATGGATTGTTACCAGTTAGCAGCACTATTTTCAAAGAATGTTTGTCCGTACATACCTTGTGTTGCAGCTTTCACTGGGAGCCCCAAAAGCTGGGATACTTTATTGAGCAAGTAGTGACTTCAGCTCTACTCAGAGATCTGGTCTGCCCCCTCTTAAACTTTAGCATTGCCCAAAGCTATGATAACCAGCCTAACTAATCCTGACACTAGAAGGGCCAGAATCCATCTTCGGAACCAAAGTTACCAGCTGGATAACAGGGCATTCTGAGTTTCTGGGCTCCCAGGGTGTCATAGTAAGGTAACTCCAGGCAAAAGTGCAAGCACATTATCCCTGCTCTTGGTTTACGTCAAGTATGTTTTTTAACTTATAGGCCCACTTTAAATTCAAGGGCGCTATAAATATTGAAATACTTTAGTGGCTTTAATGAAGCAGGAAGGCAGGGTGTTATTTCCCTATAGGTGTATTTTCAGTGAGCAAACATTTTTAAAGTAACCCTGCCAGCACAGGGCCACTTGTAAAGAATAATATACTATACAGTACTTGTAATAAAAGAGGCTCCATACTTACCCATTACTATAAAATGACTCACATGCAGCTGCATATATTCCACTCTTTCAGGCATGTATAATATTAGCTACCCCCCTACATTCTGTGATTTCTCCTGCTGAATCATATGTCACTACAAGACATATGAGCAGGAACTACTGAGAGCAGTGGGGGAAACAGGTATTTGACCCATCCAGCAGGCAGCTGCAGCAGCCAGTGATCACCAAAGAGGTGAAATGTCAACATTTGGGCCGCAGTAAGCGGTACGTATAGAGCCTCTTATTATAGGTATGTACATTTTTTTTTACAAGTGACACTTCAGTTTTTGGTAGATTCTGGACAGTTAAATTATGTCATCAGTTGCATTTATCTCTCATGAATTTCAGAGGTTAGATTTCTGTACTTTGAGTTCCAGGGTCGGCACAAACATTGGAAGTCTAATAATGGAGGCTTACTCACACTTTTGGATTTTAACATTTTATATTATGGCGAATATAACATTAGATGCTGGTACATGTACAGGTTAGCAGGAAATACCAAATCACCCAGGTAGGCAGGGACAGTCGGGCATCATGGCAAGGAGATCTTGCTGCTGAAACACCCTAGGGCTGTCCAGTGAAGCTCAAACATAAATAAATGATTGCAGGGGAATACTACAGTGTGGCATTTGAGTTACAGCTTCGAGGCTTCCTGGGACTGCTGATGTCACATCCAAGATGGCAGCACAGAGCAGCAGTCCAATGCTTGTTCATAATTAAAATGATATCATCATCAATAATTACAGGGAGAGTAAATGTAGAAAACAAGGTAAGTTGACATAATATTGTGGGAAGATTTTACCTGAAAACACTTGACATCAGCCATGGGCTAGTATAGGTGTAGTGCGAGTCCCTTAAAGGCTTCTTATTTGTGAAATATCTAAATACTCATGTCAAAACCAACATAAAGACAGGCCTTTTTTACAACGATCTTAATCACGTAGGGCGACCATCTTGGAAATCCATTCAGCTACAAAAGCAGCCAAGTATTAAAAAAGCCTTTTTTGCTTCAGCATCTTTTTCAAGTTACAATGTGTTATGCAAAAAAACAGCCAATGATACTGGGCTGCACAACAATGTAGTTAACTAATAATCGTAAAACACAGTTCTGGATACACAGGACCTAAGAAAATTGTCAAACTTTATTACGTCACTAATTAGGACTTACATTTGTCATATATTGATAATATATTACATAAACAGTCTTTTACAAATTCAAGGCAGAACCTATCGGTCCTTTGGATGTTCTTTCTTCATTTGTCTTCTACGATATCTGAAAAGGAAGATCGTAAATGTTTTAAGAAGATGCAAAAATTAAAAAAAAGGCATAGTAATACTAAATGATAATCTTATAATTGGTTATCAATTTTTCAATAATGACAAAATCATTTCTTTAGAAGCCTTTTCAGAAGAGATATTGAGGAACAATCAGCTTGCATGGGCATGCATCAATGGGCAAATGCAGCTTGCTTTCAGATGCATTTCACTTTCATTTGAGAGCAGTGTGGGATGCTCCAGAAATCATTCCTAGTTCACTGACCGGAGCATTTGAGCTCCTTCAAACTGTCTTTGCATTTCTATTATGTTTCATGGTGAGAGAAGCAGTTCTGACTTGAACAAAACCATACAGGTGCTATCAAATTCAAAGATCAATGCATCCACAAAGATTACTGTTTTTTTAAACAAGCTACTAAGTAAATGTACGTTTTAGAACAGCGTTACATAGCATTGTGCTTTTACATGGCTCCGCGTTTGTACACGTCTAAAATTCTGCTTGTTCCTTGGTCTCCCTATTGAAAAAGTACCATAACTACTACCAGACCCTCGCAATACTCAATATTGCCAGGGCCTGGCTTTCTCCGACCCTTAATTCTGAGGCAGTAAAGTAGAACAGAAAAAAAGGTAGAATTGGCATGGTTTTAACTTACTGTCCTACAGGGTACCATCGGTGCTTTGTGGTATAGAACATTTTACTGAGTTCTTCCATAGTTGGTTCCCTTTTTGAAGTTATGTCAATCAGTCTGGCTTTTAAGACCTGATCATGAGATTCCTCATGGTTCTCTACTGGGTCTCGTCTAGGAAGAGGCTGAACAAAACAGTGGTTACAAATTCGGCGAGATTAGAGTTTCTAAAAATGCAGTTTTCACAGACTACTTATACCCTATAGTGCATGCACAACACAGAAAATGTTGACAATGCTGTTATATTAAAATACAACTAAATGATCCTACATGACAGCCTAAACAAGTCCTAAATCCAGTTACTATGTGATGCACAAGTCTCAAAGTAAACTTCCTTTACCCCCTGACTGAGCGTAAACCTTCATTTTTGTCTCAAATGCTCCGTCTCACAGAAACTGCAGCTCACAGTTGGAGGATTTCAGTAACAGAAGCAGTGCTGTCAATCCAGAAAACTGTGAGCAGGACTAGGTGTGACCAGGTGCTGACTGACAAGTTACATGCTTTGAATCAGCAGTTACGATAGCCTAATATGGATTGCACAAATGGCATTTCAGACAGAACTATTTCCTGTACCTTATGCAGTAAAAGTCATAAGAAAGAACTGTACGCTGGTATGGCCATTTCTATACTTGTATCAGCAACTGTAGACTAAGGCTTGCTCACTTCAACTGTGTGGAGCAACATATCTGCAGTGCTGTGGAATATATTTTATCACCTTATTAGATAATACCACTTCAAAAATTGCAACTCTATGGCAGCTCTGGCAATGGTATGATATAGAAGCAGAAGGCAAATCATTTCTTAAACATCTCCTTCTCTTCTAAATGGTAGAACATTTATCTTATATATACAGAACCTGCTAATGAGGTAGCTCAGTCTTAGTACTTTAGCCAGCTACCATCCTTGCTTCTCAGTCTGCATGAGATCCTACTAGAGCATTGGATTGGATAGAGCAATGCCATACAACACATCCAATCCTGTGCTAGTCCCTGATTAGGTTAAAACCTGCCCCTTCCCATGAATCCGTATTGCCTTTCCCCACTATGTGATGACTGGTATAAAAAAGCTGCACCCAAAGTTCACACATACGGAGGAAGTGTAGTTTCTACCACATGAGAAGGGCTGACCGTTCATACATTAGCCGGTTATGAACTATATAAAATAGAAGTTATATAAATCAAAGGAGAAAAATGGGATTAGTGAAATACACTTAGAGCTGACGCATGAAACTGAAGCTGTCACACGTTAGCTTTATTGATTGAGAACTGAACGATCACATACCAATGATCGCTCAAGTCCCGATCTTCTTCATGCAAAGAGAGGACTGTCATTTACTGCTACCTGCAGAAATTACCCAGTTTCCTCTCTGTTCTTCCAGCGCTGACTGGAGGGACTGACTGGAGAGGGGGCAGGCACTGCTGACTGACTCGAGAGGCAGAGCCAGCTGTCAATCAGGCAGTGGGGTGGATCCTGACAATATTGTCAAGATCTTTCCCGGCTGCAGGGCGGCTCTGTGCTGTCAGCCCGCTATATGCCGAGTTTTGGGTCACAAGAGGGCATTAGTAAATGTCCTCCTGTGACCCTAAAGAGAACTACAGCCAAAAAAAGCTTAAGCTTTAGTTCTCTTTTAAAAGAACATATAAATATGTACATGCATAAACAACACAGTCATGATGTGTGACATGTCTTACTTTGGTATGTTCATATGGAATATCCACAGAAGGATGGTAGCAGACAATAGTCTTCCCATCAGAAGTCATGGCCAATTCCACTTTACTAAATCAGGAGAATAATAAAAAAAACAAAAACATAAATCAATATGAAAACAATGTCAAAGCCCATACAACAATACATAACAACTAAGTGTAGTACTCTGAGCTTATGTTTGTCACATACACATCAGTACTACTACTACTACAACTAATAAAGTGACACTAAACTCAGGAGTTAAATCTTGAAAATGCAAGTCCCTTAACTATTAACAATACTGGACCTTATTTGTGTATCACTCATCTGTAGATCCTCAAATCATCTCTGAATTGGTGCTGACATTGTTCTTCCCTCTGGAGGGTGGCTACTTTTGTTCCCCATGGTCCCTGTGTGTGTGTTGTAAAGCAGTCACCGCTCCAAGCTCACTCCTGTGATGGACTACAATCACAATACAAAAAAGAGATTGTAGTCCATCATGGGAGTGAGCTTGGAATGGTGGATACTTTCAACACACACATGGACCATGGGGAACACAGTAGCCACCCCCCAGAAGGAAGGACAGTGTCAGTACAAATTCAGAGATGATTTGAGGATTTACAGCCCAGTGATACACAAATAAGATACATTTAATGTTAATAGTTAAGGCACTTGAATACATTTTTAAGAGTTTAGTTTCACTTTAAAAAAGGAGAACTATGGGGTTAAGGCTTTTCCCCATAGTTCTCCTTGGGTAACGGGAGGACACAAACTAGCGTCCTCCCGTCACCCTATTCTCAGTATATATACTGAGACGCCGCAGCTGAAGCGGATCCCGACAATTATGTCTGGATCCGCCCAGCTGCGTGACTGACAGCTGGCTCAGGCAGAGCCAGCTGTACCTGCCCCTTCCCCATCCGTTCCACCAGTCAGTGCTGGCGGAGCGGGGGGAATCCAGCCCCTCCCCTGTCACAGCAGAGAGCTGTGACAGGATCGAGAAGTGAGCGAACGCCGGTATGTGTTCGCTCGCTTCCCGATCTACTGAGCCGACCTGTGACAGTCTCATCGTCACAGGTCGGCTAGAACTAGGAGGTGAGTGAAAAGCACTCACCTCATAGTTCTCCTTTAATAATTCTCTGGCTATTTTCTGAAAAATCAAAATTACCATCATACATATGGTAATGCAGGTTTTCACCTAACATCAAAAGCAGAGAAAATGTAGGAGTTTCGTGTATTGATTAAAGATGAAGTTTACCGACACCATCATGAAGAAAGCTTAGGTGTCAGAAAATATATTACCATCTAAGGCTGCATTTATCTTTGGAACCTTCTGCAATGTGAGGTTTCTCAACAGCTTTTCACCTACCAAGTAAATTTAACTAAGGGCAATTAAACTACAATGATTTGGATCAATTTTACCCAGTTGACATCCGCTCTGTTAAACCCCCTTCCTGTCCAGGCCATTTGTCAGTATTCAGTGCTCGGTACTTTGACTGACATTTATTCCATCATGCAGCGCTGTACTGAAATTAATTTTATACCATTTTTTAGGGACAGATAGAGCTTTCTTTTGGTGGTATTTATTCACCACTGAGGTTTTTATTTTTTACTATATTAAAAAGGAAAAATTACCAACATTTTACAAAAAAAACCCAACTGTTTCCCCTATATTAAATGATAAAACATTTATTAACGGCAACGGGTGTTTGCATTGCACGGGTCTTTCCTGCCCGTGCGCACCCACTAGGGGGAGCGCGCAAGCAGAAAAAAATGCCGCCTGGAGACGGCAACCTGCCAATGCAGCAGTACCGTCCGTTTTTTTTACAACGGGCGGACAGCATCTGGTTAAAACTATAAAACTATGACAGCAGTTTCAAGATGGCAGTGCAGAAGCAGAGTGGCGAAGGAGAATTTCAGCTGCAAGGAAAACAATGCTGTGGACTCCATGGACTTTGTTTTATTATTATACTAGGACACTTGTTAGAGAGACTGTATTTAGCTTTGCACAGGTATGATGAAGCTCTTGTTGAAGGACACTTCACAGCTTGTACAATGAAATTACATACCAGTTGTAGTCATCAGGAAGAGCTGAATAGGTCGATTTTCCACAATGTAAACTGTGATCTGGGAAGTGAAAAATAATTGACAAGTTGATGTTCTATTGATATCACCAGGTTTTTTTAAGCAATAGATATGTAGGCAATGGCATCATATTTCAATATTTTCACCATGTAAACCTAGATCTGTGGAGCAAAACCACACATCTCGGGTGCAATTCAAAATTAAGGCCTCATTCACACATCAAAAAGCCAGCACGTACAGCTCCGTGCACGGCCATATCGGGCAGCTCCCGGGAAGGACAGGTGCTGCGTGTGATTAGTATGCAGCCCCTGTCCTTCTCTATGGGAGTATGCGGCCGTACCTCACCCTACGCTCACACGCCCTGCATGTCCGTGTGGGTGTCCGTACTCGTACGCTGACAGGATGGATCCTGTCAGCGTACAGCGTGAATGCTCGCCGAACGTGCATTAAAACGTTTGCTTTGGCACGTGTTGACGGAACACACAGATATGAATGGGGTCTGATGCTGCCAGGCCTAGATCAGCGTAAGGCATTTTACTTGCAAACACACAATGCTATGTGCCCTACCTACACCTCCCGGTTTGTAATCAGTGCTCTATGTCATTGAATGTCCCATGTTAAAGGGCATGCATGCTGACAGAAGGTCAGATAGTGACAGCTGGTGACTGTGACCTCCAAGCAGGGATGTTGGTTTCTAATATTAAAAAAAAAAAAAAAAAGCTGGGCCATAGAAGAGTACAATAACCTGGCCGTGCACACATAGAAGGTTGCGGTGTTCATTGCTGTATGAAGGTCACTCAGACACCGTAAGCTCACGACCATGTCTTATCTCACCTCCGCCTTGCCCGGCGCTTCCTCTACCCAATGTCCCCAGCAGGGAACAGCGCACTGCCCGCAAACCGCAAAACACTTCCCTGCAACCTTTCAGTACTGTAGCCGCCATGATGTTGACAGGCGGAGGAAGCGGAAACCGTACCTTAAAGCTTATCCGGGTCAGGAGTGGGTCATTCAATACATTCTCAACAATTATGAGAGCAATGGGTGGAGAAAAACAGCCGCGTCCTTGTGTGCGCACAGCCTGCCGTTGCACTCGGTTACCATGGCGACGTGTACACTTCCGCTTTCCGCCAATCCATCTATTACTCATACAGCTCATTGAATGAGAGCCTCCTATCAATGATTTATTTCCATGCACATGTCCCGCCAACTACACCCCATGAATATTTGTGTTTTGAGCAGGAAATGGGTAGAATCCTGTTAGATTTGTGCCTCCCTGTCTGTATCCCACAGTGGGTGTGAGAGAGGTTTCTTTAACCACTTGCTGACCGCGGTGTTAAACCCCCTTCCTGTCCAGACCATTTTTCAGTATTCAGCGATGTGGTACTTTGACATTTATTCAGTCATGTAACCCTGTACTGAAATGCATTTTATACCATTTTTTGGGGACAGATAGAGCTTTCTTTTGGTGGTACTTTTACTATATAATGAAAAAAGATCCAACAATTTTGAAAAAAAAAAACCCCGTTTCCCCTACATTATGTTATACAACATTTATTATTACCCATTTTTTTGGTAAAATATTAAAGGAGAACAATGGGGTTAAGTCTTTTCCCCATAGTTCTCCTTAGGGTAACGGGAGGACACAAACTAGCGTCCTCCCGTCACCCTAGGCTCAGTATACAGCTCGCGGAAACAAATGCCGGTATGCGTTCGCTCACCTCCCGAGCTACTGAGCCGACCTGTGACAGTCTCATTGTCACAGGTCGGCTAGAACAGCACTCACCTCATAGTTCTCCTTTAAAGATGGGGTCACGTTGGGTAAATAGACACTGAACATGTCAAGCTTTAAAATTGCGTGCGCCCGCAAAATCGCAAAAAAATACCATTCCTAAATTTGGCCTTAGGCAAAGCTTTTACCGCTCATCAGTTTAGTGTTATCAGTGATTGACGGCCCTTAACCCCTTCGTGACTGACGACGTACAGTGTACGTCGCCAGCATCGGGGCTGTTTAAACAGACTCCCGGCGAATGTAATCGTTGTTTTCGCACATAGGCGTACCCAACGTGTATTTACGTTTATAAGTGTGGGGGACTCAAAATCGCAAAAAATTAACTCACCCAAAATTGGCCTTAGGCAATGTTTTAAAAGCTTTTACCACTCATCCGTTTAGTGTTATCAGTGATTAATGGCGGTGATATGTAACATGTGTGCACAATAGGCGCAATTGTTGTTTTCACACGTAGGCGCATCTGATGCATGTTTGCGCGTGTATTTGGGGAGCGGGGAACTTGAACATTTTTTTTGTTTTAAAAAAAAAAAATGTTTATTATGCTTCTTATTTTTTGTATGTTTGAATTTTTTTTTAAACTTTTTTTTTATACACTTAACCCTATTGCTATCACATAAGGGCTATAAAGCTCCCTATGTGATAGCCAATTTAGATGACAGGTCCTCTTTATGGAGACATCATGGGTCTCCAAGACCCCTAATGTCACCTAGGGACACCAAGAGAAGCTAATGAAGCAGAGATCTGCTTCACCAGCTTTTCACCGGCTTCTGTAGTTGGGAATAACAGCTGAATGTGGAATTGATTTAATATACATCACTTCCTGCATCCAGGCACCAGACAGGAGATCAGAGGAAGAGTGTGTACTGAACTCCTTTTGATTCCCCGGTGACAGAGTCGCCATGCTGGTCCCAGACCGCACTGGGCGCTGCGGATCTCGGGACAGGCGATGGTGGCTTTGGTGGGCGCATGACCCGCACCTAATACAAGCGATCGGGCATCTTTTCTCCACTCGTGTGCGCGCTGGGTGCCGTGCATGAGTGGGGGCAGAGAGGGTAATTTTAAGATGTCCACCCGTTCCTATAAGGCTCCTGTCTGGCCGTTAAGGCACGGCCAATGGACGGGAGGTGGTTAATAAATAAACACACTACACATTTTTGCAAAGACCTTTATTAATAAAACCCTCCCCTCAAAAAAGTCCCATGTAAGTCCCAAAAGTCCCTTTGTCAATCATGTCATTCAGTGTCAGGAGTGCCAATGGTTTGGCAGAAGAACAAAGTGGAACTCACTGGCAGGAAATGGCCTGAAGCGTCCGAAGGCAGAGGTACAAAAGGGTTAATCCAAAGAGAAGTCAAGTCCAATCCGAGTCGAGGGAGGCAGCAAAGGTTCAGGGGCGAAAGGCAGTCCAAGGTCGGCAACAGGAGGTCTAGATAAAGGGGGTCAGGAAACAAAGCAAGGCACATGTACAGGGAGCTAGGAAATCACACCACAGGATGAGATAACTCAGCAACAAGCCAGAGCTCTGGCCAGGTTTTTATAGCCAGGGGGTGTAAGTCCGCCCCCCTGTCACCGAGGCAACTAGGAGGCTTCTAATCACAAGAGCCAATGGCAGGCGAGAGGTGGTATGGGTGTGTACGGGAACCTCCCCCAGCTAGGTCCACACCTGAGGCCTAAACAGGTGCAGGCACACTATGCACATGCTCCCGGGGATGCGCGCACAGCCTGCGTACTGCGCATGCGCACCTGCCGCACGACTCGCGCATGCGCACCTGCAACCCGGGCGCCAGTGGTTCTGCCAGGCTGGAGGGAGACCCGTACCCTGCGCCGTGCCCGCTGACCCTGTGGGGAGGTGACACCCCTGGTTTCCTGACATCCTGCGATGTAGATCCTTAACAATCATGATGTCTGCTGCTTGCTGACCTGATGAAGGAAAAAAACATTGTCACCCGCCGCTTCATCAGCATTCGCTGAACACTCAGTACTAATGACAGCTCTGTTCCTGTATGTAAATAAAGAGATGGAGCAAGTCAATGCCGTCACAGTCATGGACTTGCTCCACCCCTTTGTTTACATTCAGGAGCAGAGCTGTCATTAGCGCCGAGTGTTCGTCTAATGCGGATGAAGCGGAGGGCGACAGGTTTTTTTTTCCGTCAATGGGTCGGCGTCGTGATCTGCCCTTTTTTTACATTTAGGAGCATAGCTGTCATTAATGATGAGTGTCCACGTAATGTCTAAGGTATGCTCTAGGCTGTGCACAACCTTTCCTCTAGTTGTGGTCAAACTAAACTAACTTGTGTCCGAGGCCTACTTGGCATCAATATAAGTGTCAGAGTTTCTTACCTTTCCTTGTGCAGTTGCTTGCACCATGGCTTGTGCAGTGTTTCTGACACTGTTATTCCTCTTTGGTGCTATCTTATGACCAAACCCGTTAACAGCATCATTCTGCAACTACTGGCAAAATACCTGACAACACCAGTTCACTATTTAACCATCAGCTTGTCCATTCAGTCTCTGCCCTTGAGTGTGTTTTGATCTACCAAGTGCTCTGCAGCTGTTCCTGTTCTCTGTGTATGACTGTGGCTCTGGCTGACTGATCTCCTGGTTCCCGACTCTGGCTATTGTTTCCATTCATCTTGCTCACAGTATTCTTTGACCTGGTTCGGCTGACTACCCGGTTTGGCATCTGACCCATGGCTTGTCACTGATGATGTCCTGGGCTTTGTCCATTGTTTTTTGCAATTTATGTTTACAGTTGATTCCAATAAACTCATTATAGTTTTTTAAATCTGCACTTTAAGTTTCCGTCTGGTTTCTTGGTTCCCTAACAATGAGTTACACCTGAGATATGCCATTCTTTTTGACTAGGTAAGGCAAACGCATTAGAAAGTTACTAATCCATTTGGAAGTTTTCTACTTTGCTAAATCGGGATTAGAACGTTGATCACATACTCTACAATGAGGTTTGTATGGAGACATCTCTGACCCAGATATGATGGATCATTCTGCTTGCAACTTCTGCTTCAGTCAACGCTAAAGTAAAGCTGATTTGCATTGTTGTATCATGCTCTAAGATTATTGCTCCATCAAAGTCCAAGCTGAGTATGAGGACCTGTAAGACAACACAAAACTTCCATGCAGGAAGTTAAAAGTGCAGGTGGTTTAAAGGCAGCCTTGTAATAAGTCATGTTTTGCTTATCTTATGGAAACCAACAGGCCCAATATGAGGTTCCTACTCCACAAAAAAATGCGGGCTCCTCTGGTTAAAGAGGAGCTATGCCTCAACATATGTCAGATCAGTGTATATATCATTTGACCTTTTGTGTTGCTTCTTATATTTATTTTGCTTCCATCATGATAATCATCATATTACATAATATGAGCTTGACCTGGAAAAAAAACGGTTGAAGCTGCCCTTGACCACTCTGCCAAGAAGTTTTATAAAGGTTGCTGTTGACTGTGTAGTCATGTTCCAATTACAATTGGGGTATTCCAATGATAAGCATTCTCCTAAATGCATTTTTTTGCCTTAATGCATTTTTTTTTAGCTTTCAGTTATTTTTTTTTTGTAAATCTTTATTTAAAAAAATTTCAGGAATGATAAGGACATACAAGAAGTGTAAGAGAAACAAAACATTGTGGCACATTCTAGAGATACATCCTCATATAGGGAGAAAAGGGTTAGATGTCACGTAATGGCTTCCACAACATTTATTCTAGTCGTGGTGGAGATCCGCAGTCAATTCCTCCATAATACGCATTTCATCAATCTTGCACAACCATAGGTGGAGAGGTGGTGGGTCTAAACGATTCCAGTAGAGGGGTATTCATGCTCTGGCGGCATTAACCAAGTGGATTAGTAAGGAATTGCGATATTTAGTTTTAGACATTGGCGCGAGATGCAGAAGCAGCGCTGCAGGATCTCCCATCAAGGATATCACGGTCAGACGCTCAATCACCGTCAGCACTGCGCCCCAAAACTGTCGAATGCGCGAGCAGAACCAGAAGACATGGAGCATCGTTCCGTTCTCCTGATTGCATCGCCAGCACACTGGTGGCGTGTGAAGAAACATCCTGTGAAGGGTGGTCGGTACATAATACCATCTAGTGGGGATTTTGTATCCCGTTTCCTGTACCACACTGCTAATAGAGGCCTTGTGAGCGAAGTGTAAGATATAATCCCTTTGTTCCTGAGAGAAAGAGCGATCCAAATCTCTTTCCCACTTGGACACTAACTGTGGTGAGGAGGGTGTTGGGTCTGCCACCAAAATGGCATGAGCCGTTGACACCCCACGCTCTACACCGTCCCCCTTCAGGCAAAGGGTCTCATATTCCGATGGGGTCAAGCAGGGAGTCTCAGTTCTCAGCAGGCGGGATTAAAAGGAGAGCGCAATTGCATGGTCTGCCATCGGGGTAGCGGCGGCGATACTATGTTGGAGAGGGCAAGTAAGCCTGGGATGCCCTCCTCGGTCCAGAAATGCGCCACACGGAACCGATTGGAACGCAGTAGGCGCGAGAAAGGGCCTCCTTCACTGCGCGGTGGAAAAGCCGGATTGCCTACCACTGGGGTCAGCAGCGAAAGTGAAGACCGATGTGGAATGATGCCTGGGGCAGAATGTAAGGCCCGTAACGTGGTGCTTATGGGCGGGTGAGCGTGCATGTCCGTTGTGCTTTCCTGGTCCAGCCAGAGTAGGCCTGCCAGGGGAAGACTGGAGGATGCCTGCTCGAGATGTATCCATCGTTTGTCCGACGCCCGGTTGCACCACTCAAAAGCTCGGGCCATATGAATCGCTGTCAGATATCTGTGGGGAACCAGGAATCCAATCCCCCCCTCGATTTCGGTAAGGCCAATAGGGTCTTGCTCAGACGGTGGGCACTATGGGACCATAAAAAGGTAATGAACTCCCGTCTCACCTGTTTGAGGAAGGTGTTTGGGATGGAAACTGTGAGTGTCTGCAGTAGATAGAGCAGCCGTGGTTGTATGTTCATTTTGAGGACGCTGTTCCTACCAAACCAGGAGAGCATGCCTCTTGACCATTGCGAAAGGTCATCTCGGAGCGCTGATAAGAAGGAAGGGAAATTGGCATCAAAAATCGTATCCACCGTCGTGGTGATATTGGTACCCAGGTACGAGATGTAGGTGGTAGCCCAACGAAACGGGAATGCAGATTGCAGCAGACCTAGGTGTTGCGGCGCAACGGTTAGATTAAGGGCCTCTGATTTTTGGAGGTTGATTTTGAAATGTGAGACCTCCCCGCAGAGCCGGAGTTCCTTCATCAAATTCGGGAGAGAAATCAGGGGTCGAGTAACGAAAAACAGCAGGTCATCCGCGTACCCTGCTATCTTGTGGGACAAAGGGCCCTCGAGCAGACCAGAGATGTCCAGATGTGCCCTAATCCTGCAGAGCAGAGGTTCCAGCGTAAGGATAAAGAGTAATGGCGACAAGGGGCAACCCTGTCTTGTGCCATTGGAGAGGGAGAAATAATCAGAAAAAGCTCTGTTCACGCGCACCCGTGGGGCCGTGGGCTCCGAGTAAATGGCCGAGCACCAGGCACAAATATTGGGACGGAAACCAAAGGCCCTTAGAGTGGCCGACAAGAAAGACCAATTTACTCGGTCAAATGCTTTCTCTGCGTTAGTTGAAAGCAGGATAGTAGGGATGTGTTTGGTCGTGGCCCAGTGTATCGCATTAAGGACTGTGGTGGTATTATCTTTGGCCTCCCTAAAGGGCACAAAGCCCACTTGGTCTGGATGAATGAGCCTGGAAATGACCGGGAGGAGGCGCTTTGCCAGTATCTTGGAAAATAGTTTCAGGTCTACGTTTAGTAAGGATATGGGCTGATAACTAGAACATAAAGTAGGGTCTTTGCCCTCTTTTGGGATGACCGTTATAGAGGCACGCAAGGAATCTATCGGAATGGGTCGTCCTGACAGTATCGAGTTGTAGGCGGAGAGAAAAGGCAGAGTAAAGGAGGAAAAATCCATCCGGACCAGGGGCTTTAGCTGGCTTCATTTGTTTCAGTACTGTTAACCATTTAGCTACAGAAATGTGGGATTTCATGGCCTCCGCCTCCTCCCCCGTTAGACTGGGCAAGTCCGACTGGGTCAAGTAAGTCTGTATAGCCTCTACCATGTGTTGGCGTCCGGCCCCAGGGTCCGGCAGGGCCAAATTATACAATTCTGCGTAAAATTCCCTAAATCGGTTGGCTATATTTTTGGATCTCGTCAAGAGATTACCGTGTCTAGCCGCTACCTGCGGAATGAAGGATTGGGCCCTCTGGTCCCTGAGCGCCAACGCCAAGGATCTCCCGGGCTTATTGCCATGTTCATAGAACAACCTTTTAGCTTTGGTCTGGCGCGCTTTAATTTTGCCCAGCAGAAGGTCTTGGAGGTCACGCCGCTCCTTCCACAATTCTGCCTCAACCGTCCCTAGGGATTGTTTGTGCCGCAGTTCCAAAGTTTGAATCTTTGTGAGCAGATCAGTCAAGGATCGTGCCCGAGATTTCTTGACGCGAGTCGCTTGTGAGATAAGAATTCAGCGGATAAAGCATTTATGAGCCTCCCACACCGATAGCGGTGGAGAGTCAGGAGAGCTATTAATAGTAAAGAAGTGGGAAAGCTCCTGACGTACTTGGTCCTGGAAGACCACATCATCAAGTAGCGTTCCATTCAGAGTCCAATTTAGCTTTGAGTTATTTAATTGATAAATTACATTATGTTTCTGTTCTTAATACAGATAAAGTGGATAGAATTTTCTGAGATGGGAATTTTACCTTATGCCTGTGTTCTTCTTCAACTTTTCCTGTGATATACATAAGGGAGGGAATAGGACAGCATCAACGAGTTTAAAGTTATAGGGGACTCTATAAGGTAGTTAGAGCCTAATAGAATGAGGGGTTAATGTATTCCTGACATATATTAGCTGATAAATATCTTTTTTTTGTTTCATATAACCTGAACTGTGTTACAGATATAAAGTTATTTCATGGGTTAAAATGGACACTTCCAGTGGGAGATTGATGTCATTGTTTCCTTGAAATTGTTTTTTATATACAGAGACTCTTTCGTCTTTTCTGTTTTGTCTAACTCTGCTTTACAGTAGGAACCCCTAATTCATTTCAGTAGGGTGAGGATGAGCTTTCTGATTTGTTTGGGGGCCTAGATGTCTAGTTTCTCTACTGTTAACTGACCTGTTAATTATAAATAGATATAGAAACCATATTTTGGTAAATTGGGGCTTTAAAGGTGGCAAGAAGGATTCACTTAGAAAAAATGTTTCCGTTACGTACATATGTTAAAAACTGTACAATAAAAACAGATGCCCCAAAGTTATGTGCTTCATCATACACGTACACAATGCACAGAATGTTCCATGCAAAATACCTCCCAGAGCCACTCAACTATGCACTTTGAAAATAACTATTTATAGTGTTCAAATATACCAAAGTTCATCACATATGAAGAAATGACCAGTGGCCTGATTTTAAATGTGTTTTGCATATGTTCCTTCAGGAAGAAATAGAACCAATTTCAGAATTACATCAAAGTAGAACATTTATTGTGTGTGCACAGAAGACATAGAGTCCTCACTTATGGGGACAGCAGTAACATAGGGAGCTTGAGTCAAGGAAAATGTTGGGGTGGGACAAGGCCCAGAACAAACATCTGGTGTTAAGTAATAAGTAGAGATAATAGGTTCTTTCTCAAAGGATTAGAGGTACCCCCTGTCTTAATATTCTCAGCCAGCCTTTCACTGTGGATCTCCCCATCAGACATCTTGATCACCACGGCTTCAGGAGATAGATTTAGATATACAGGGAAGGTTCCTGCTTGAAGCGACCAAAACATCGTCAACACAGGCCCTAACTATCGTGATGATAAATATCACCAGAACAGGAAGTGATGAGAAATCCCAAATTATGCAATTATTACTAGGGATGCACCGATACCGATACTAGTGGCGAGTATTTGGGCGAGTATTCATACTCGCCCAAATGCTCCGATGCCTAGCCCGATACTTCCGGTATCAGGAAGCCGGGCAGCGTGTCATTACACGCTGCCCGGCTTCCTGATCTATGCTCTCTCGTCACATTACACTGCGCCCAGCTTCCTGATTGGCCAGAAAGACAGCTGCATGCTTTCTCGTCACGTGGTGACGAGTAGCATGGAGACGGCTTCCCTGCTAATCGGGAAGCCGGGATTGCGAGTCTTTACGCGCTGCCCGGCTCCCCGGCTAATCAGGAAGCCAGGTAGCGGTACTCGGTATCGGCGAGTACATAAAAGAAAATATTGGTACTCGATACCGAAATACCAGTATCGGTGCATACCTAATTATTACCATCAAAAGAATAGAGGGAAATATTTTCAAGTTACACATGTTCCTGTCTATGAGGGGATTTTCCCTAACTATGGAAAGATTTACTTCCTGTTGTGTGTTCGAGAGGAAGTGAAGACAGACAATGGGACAAAGGCAGAAAAATGTTTGTCCTAAAAATGTTTAATTCACAAACATGAATACCACTGAGGTGTGTATTGTTATTGTACTAGGTGACTTTACCTAATAAAATAAATGTGCAGTTCACGCAAAATACTTTTAGAAAAATGAAATTAATTTTCGGTAAAGGCTTTAGTTAAACCTATAAACATTCATGTTTTATAAGTCATTAGAAAACATCTCATTCAGCACATAAACCTATCAATATATGTGTGAAGTGTTTTGTCAGCTACTGACATTCCTGTTAGCAATGAGCAGTGACTTATTAGAATTTCAAGTAGTACTCCAGACACAGTCTAGACCAGTGGTTCTCAACCTGTGTAACCTCGGGACCCACATGTTTCCTTGGTCATTAAGGCGTGACCCAAAAATGATTTCATTTCTGAAACATTTTAATGTATTACACAAAACAACTTGTGCAGTATTCAGCAATATATATTTTGCTGAAAGTAAATGAATTAAAAAAAATGAAAAAAAGTTTATAAAGAATAAAAATTAAATATTTAAAAAAATTAAAATAAAAACGTGTGGGGGTGGCGGTTGCGGGGTACAGTTCCAATGGATGTTTATATAATGGGGGGTGGGGGGGAATGTCTGCCCCGGGCGCCCATAACTCTGGTTACGCCACTGATACTGATGGACATTATGTGGGCTTGGAATACATAATGTCCATCAATGTACCCTGTCCTAATGTCCCCTGTCAATGCAAGCACTAGTTGTTTATTATGGTTAAGATTATGTTTTTATCAAGTTATACTATATATTACATTCCTATTTATTTTAATGTATCCTAGTTAACCTTTTAAAAAACCGCGGCCATTTCTTTGCCAAAAATGGATATTGTTGGTGTTTTATTTACTATTTCAAGGGTTTGGTTATGTGTATTTGTTTATTGGAATGTCGCTTCCAGTTCAATGCACCAGACCTCCTTGTTTCCTCTGGTCCCCCACCCTTAGCTGACAGTTGGGATTAATCTCAGCAGACTCTGATAGAGAAATTGCTCATCAATTGGAAAGGAAAAAGTTCTTGTCATCCAGATATTACTATTCAGCTCTGGCTGAATACAGCCTAGCTGAGCAGCACACACCAAATAAAAGCAAACATGTGTAGCCAGATGGATTGACTTTTTTTTCTTCATAAACCCCTCCAATGTTTCTTCAGTATTGTGCAAACACTGGCCCTGAGCAACCCAGAGCCCTGAGAAGAGAGAGAGTCAGTCTTAAAGGAGAACTATGGGGTCAGTGTTTTTCCCCATAGTTCTCCTTGGGGTAACGGGAGGACACAAACTAGCGTCCTCCCGTCACCCTAAGCTCAGTATACCGCGAGCTACAGCTCGCGGTATACTGAGATGCCGCCCCTGGAGCGGATCCCGACTTAGATGACGGGATCCGCCCAGCTGCGTGAGTGACAGCTGGCTCTGCCTATCTAGAGGCAGAGCCAGCTGTACCCGCCCCCTCCCCCGTCCGTTCCGCCAGTCAGCGCTGGCAGATCGGAGCGGGGAGAGGGGAATCCAGCCCCTCCCCCTGTCACGGCAGAGAGCCGTGACAGGATCGAGAGGTGAGGGAACCCGGTATGTTTTCCCTCACCTCCCGATCTACTGAGCCGACCTGTGACAGTCTCATTGTCACAGGTCGGCTTAGAACTATGACGTGAGTGGAAATCACTCATGTCATAGTTCTCCTTTAACTGAGGCCTGGCTTTATGCACTGCAGGTATGTGTGTATGTGTGTGTGTATATAGATAGATAGATAGATAGATAGGTAGATAGATAGATAGATAGATAGATAGATAGATAGATAGATAGATAGATAGATAGATAGATAGATAGATTGTATATATTTTGTTTTATTTTTTTAACTTTGTTTTATTTTTTTAAGGGGGGAAGGTTTGAAAGAGGAATGGAGTCCCTAAATGTGCAGTAATCCTTTACTCGCTTAAAGCAGATCAGCAAACACACCCTCTCCCCCTTATCTCTTTCTAATCTCTCTCCCTGAATGTGCAAACATCTCTAAAGTCAAATTCTGATTTTCTTGAGAAAACAATATCCCTTCAAGAAGTTTATTTTAAGTGTTGCATGAAGCATTTCAACCCTTGTCTTACCTAAAGATGTGCAAACACACAGTGCAATCTCAAATGTCATGCAACAGACTGTAAAGTGACCTCAAGTTCTGTGCAGACTTCTGAGACAGACAGCTGGTTACAGCAGCAGAGGTATGAGGATTTATGAGCATTCTAGAAAATCCTGTCTACAATTTCATTCTGTAGACATTATTGCAGGGAAAATTGGCCTTTACGACAATTATAAATGAATCTAATTAAGCCACAGTTTTTTTGGGGGGGAGAATTAAGTGAAAAACCCCAGTCTGGCCAAAAATCATTAGTAATGGGCAGGGCCCTCCTAACCATCTTGTCTTGAATTGTATTGCAACTCAGTGGCGTAACTATAGCCATAGCAACCCAGGCGGCTGCTATGGGGCCTGGGGCTGGAAGGGGGCCCCGCTAGGTTGCAGGACTAGGAGTAGTTGCAGCTGACGCCAACTTTAATCCTCTATAAAGTCTGCAGTGTAGAGACAACTTCAGATGCACAAGAGGAGTCTTTGGGATATTGGCATCGTTACTCACAACTCAGAGAGAGGTCAACAGAGGGCGGGGCATCACATTTTTGCTACGGGGCCCTGTGATTCGCTGTTGTCTTCCTTATATTGTAAAGCGCTGCACAAACTGCTGGCGCTATATAAATCCTGTATTATAATACTAACTTATTGCATTGTCATTAGATTGAACGGTAACAAACAGAAAAGTCCAAATGGAAAAGCATGCACTGCTCCATAGATATGTATGTTCCATGATCCCTAACTGTACTCCTCATGTCATTCTGAATAAAAGAAGTTTTCTGCAGCTTGGAGTTCTGAATTTCCTTCTGAACATGTTAACTAACTGCAACAAAGTAAAATTGTAAACGGATATCCCATCGCCTGTGCTGACAACCATCTGAGGTTTGATCCACACCTCAGCGTCACTGTTTATGGCCCCGTTCACACCTAGGCATTGAAGCTATAAATGTGCATTCTGTCGCATGTCTGTAGCTTGAAAAAGTACATGAACTTCTTTTCAGGAAGATTTGAGTGTTTTTGGCCCCATAGACTTCAATGGAAACACATTGAAACATGCATCAAAAGTGGTTTATTTTTTAGCTTTTTTCAGGCATTTTTGCATGATGCCACACAATGCTTTAAAAAAATATCTGAGAACACCAACGCCTTGGTGTTAACAGAGCCTTCCACTTTTTTTCAGGCATTTTTTAAAGCTTTTTTTCAGTGGTTTTACGCACATCAATGTGCGTTTTTTAAAGCATTTTTAATGTGTTTTTATGAGGCTGCCGGCATGTTTACAAAGCCACTTACAGTCCTGACAATTGCATGTGCATACTAAGTTCATTTATTACAGGTTTTTTTAAAGCTCCGACACTTTATGCAACGCTTTAAATGATTGCACATTTGTACCACTTCCTGCCCTCAAGATGCTTACAATCTAAGGTCCTTATATTACACACATACATGCTAGGGCCAATTTAGACAGGAGCCAATTAACCTTCCAGCATGTCTTTGGAGTGTGGGAGGAAACCAGAGTACACAGAAGAAATCCACACAAGCACAGGGAGAACATGTCATAGAGAAACTGTTATTTTTAAGAAATCACTGACCCCATAAACAACAGATAACAAGGCTGGATTTTAGTGATTTTATATACTGACATTTTCGTTCCTTAGTAATTCATCTTTTTTAGCTTACATAGGAAACAAATGCAATGAGACGATAAAACAATAGACCCATAGTAGGCCATGGCCTCAGTCGCCTTCCATATATCTGAGGTTGAAGGTTTTTTTTAGGCATCTATATATGTGGTAAGCTGTAAATGTATTGTTGTAAATTCATTAGGAAAGGCTGAATGTATGTCAGGACACTAAGAGTCTATTTATTTTTTTACTTCAACACTGTTGCAGGGATCCCAACCTGAAAAAAGTAATTTCAGGACGGTGCCCTCTGCTCCCCATCCACGGGGGGAGAGCACCCACATGAAATTATGGCAGATAGCAAAGAAGCTATTGCTTCCTGTGCTATCGGCTGTTTTTTTTTAGTTTTTTTTTAGTATTCTGACAGCTGCTGCCGTCAGTCAGAAATAAAACAAAAAAAAAACCCAGCATAGGAATGAATAGCTAGTTTGCTATTGGCTATTTCAGTTTGCAATAGCCAACAGCAAGCTGGCAATTGCACCCGCCCTCTGATGCTGTCAATCAGCAGAGGAGGGACCTGATGGAGAACTTCAGGTCCACCTCTGCTGATTGACAGCAGCAGTGGGCAGGTGCAATAGCTAGTCTGCTATTGGCTATTGCAAATTGAAATAGCCAATAGAAGCCTAGATATTCATTCCTATGCTGCTTTTTTTGATGGCGGCCGGCGGCTCTGATGTCAGAAAAAAGAAAAAACACACAGCAGGAAAAGGTTTACTCTGCTAGATAGAGCAGAGTAAACCTTTCCGGGAGAAAATGTTTCTCTCCCGGGTGGCCAGGAGCTGCTATCTAATAGTGGTAGACTCTCAGAACGTCCGGGAGAGTTGAGATGTCTGCTGTTGTTGCCTTGAGACTTTTTATGCCGAGACAGGTTCACTTTGTCATGTCTGGTGCGACTCAACGCCACCAGGTTGAGGAAACTGATTGCTGTCTATACCTATAAAGCATTATACAGTATACTGTTAATGTTGCAGCATGTTCCTTTATGTGAATAGCATCTGCTTCCCCCCCCTGAAGTAGTTGTGATCCATACAGCCTGACATTTAGTTACAGCCAGGGCTGTCTTTACTGCAGGGCAAACCACAGTCAGTGCCTGTTTACAGCGCTGGCCACCAGATCACCCCTGCTAGGATCCTCCATCTGCCCCTGCCTACTGCGGTTTACCACATCTGCCCCTGCAGCGATCTGCCACATCTTTCCCTGCTGAGACCCTCCACATCTGCCCTGCTACTATCCTCTACATCTCCTCCAGCAGGGGCAGATGTGGCAAATCACAGCAGGACAGATGTGGAGGATGATGCACATCTGCCCCTGCTGAGACCCTCTACATGTACCACTGCTGTGACCCTCTGCCTGAAACATCAGGCCGGCCCCCCCAAAGCAGAGTAGCAGCACATAGTATGTAGCATAGTATAGCTGGCTGCCATACAGCATTGCTGTATAATGTATTGCTGGGATTTTTAGTCCTCTATAGCTGGTGGTATTATTCAGCATTGCTCTATAATGTATCTCTGGGATTTGTAGCCCTCTCTAGCTAATGGTATTATCCTGCATTGCTGTATAATGTTTTTATGTAGTCCTCTACAGTATATGTAGTGGTATTCTGCATTGCTCTATAATGTATTGCTGAGATTTGTATTCCCTCTACAGCTTAGAGTTGCAGAACTACCATAGACTCAGCGGTTGCAGCTGGGACCGGGCCCTGGCGCTCCACCTGACCTGTCCTAAAATCATTATTCTGTACTTTTAGAAATAAATTCACATGACACTAGAAAAAACAAAGGTATTGGTATCGGCAAGGAAAAGTTGCACTTTTTCCATCTGACCACAGAAAATCTGCAGATAAATTGTGTGTGGGCACCTTTAGAATAGTTTAACAATGCAATGTATGGTGTGAACTCCCTCTTTTGTCGATTGGCAGGTTAAATCTCATTCAAATGATTTGGATGCCCCAACTCTCCTATATACTGTACAATTCTCCAGGTTGGATTTCCCAAACTATATTTAGGAGGATAAATACAGTATTTAGGGAGTTGATATGGAAGAAGAAACAAGCACAGATAAAACTAGAAACCTTGCAATACCCTAAAGGAAATGGGGGTCTGACACTTCCAAATCCATGGATTATGTTTTTAGCCTCACAGTTAGGACATTTGGCGGGATGGAACCAACCAGGGCAGAG
The DNA here is from genome assembly GCF_000935625.1 of Nanorana parkeri. Taxonomy (NCBI): domain Eukaryota; kingdom Metazoa; phylum Chordata; class Amphibia; order Anura; family Dicroglossidae; genus Nanorana; species Nanorana parkeri. The sequence continues at coordinate 996,674 of NW_017306710.1, forward strand.
GATGGGGGCATACGATATTATTAAATATCTGTTTCAAAATAAAGATCCCCTTATGACTCTTGAGACAACTTTATATGTGAAGGAATTTTCAGTCCTACCCACTATAAAATTGATTGGTAAAATGTGGAAATCAACTAAAAGGTTATTGGGTATTCCGAAATTCACAAAATATACTCCAATATGGGATAATGGGGATCTATGAGGTAAACAAAATTCAGGGATTTGGAATGTGGAAGAAAAGGGGGATTTTTTCATTGGCCCAATTATATGATCAGGGGGTGCTATGTTCTTTTCAACAATTGCAAGCAATTTATTCACTACCCAATGCCCAATTTTAAAAATATTTACAATTAAGGCATGCGCTTATGGCACATCCAGGAGTCCGAGAGGTTTGTATTAGTATAAATATGGACATAGATAAACTGTTTATTGCAACTACGACAAGAGGGTTGATTTCAAAGATGTACTCAAGCTTATTACCTGGGGTTTTGATTAAATCACCTATGAAATGTAAAGCGGGTTGGGAACTGGATGTGGGCCCATTAGACGATTCCCTGTGAAGGGAGGCGTTGCTCTCAATCCAACTAGTTTCACCTTCTGCATCACATAAACTAACACAGCTTTATATTGTTCATAGAACATACCGGACCCCTGAATTCCTATATAAGATAGGACTCAGGGAAAATTCTAAATGTCCAAAATGTGGGGTTGAACCAGGCTCACTCACTGGACTCACTGGACTCACTGGACATAATAAATAGAGCTTTTAGAGTTCATATTTGTAATACTCTAATGTTATGTATTTTGGGCATTTTTGGACCCCTAAAGGTGGAGTAGTATACGAGGGTGGCTATAAGGAGGGCAATGTTTGTTGCTCGTTGTAGTATAGCCTCCAGGTGGATTTCAGTAGCACCTCCAACAGTGGGGGAATGGAAGAAGGAATTAGATCGAGTGGTTGGATTCGAGGTAATTATGTTTAAGCATAGAGGTAATATGGATACATTCGGTAAAATGTGGGATTGAATATAGTAAGGGAGTCTGTTTATAATATCTGATTCGTCTGATATTAGTATGGAGTGTAGGAATGTACGATATGTACACTGGTATCTTGAGGAATTGTATAATGTTGGTTTTTATGGATGTATTGTTCTTGTTTTGTTTTGTTTTTTTTCTGTGCTGTCATTTTAATATGTAATTGTTGATGTAAAATGTTTGTTATGTAATCTTAAAATAAAAAAACTATTAAAGCTAAAAAAAAAAAAAAGAATAGTTTGAGGGTCAACAAGCTGCTTTATAAGCAGTTGCCTTTTACTTTCAAGATAAACCACTAGATGGCCACCTCATACAATGTCTAAAAGAAAAAAAAGAAGACAACAATTATTTCCTGCAGCAGATTTTATTGTTAATGTCTAACAATAGGCAGGGTAAAGTAAAAAAAGCAGTGTTCAGGAGACAGAGCATTTGCTAGGGATACCTGATTACATTCTACACAGTGTACTCAGTATATGCAATATAAAGGTAATGAGATTTGCTGTTAACTGGAGAACATGATAAAAAAATGAATGCCACCTACAAAGAGATCCTTTTAAATGAAGAAAAAACTCAGGTTTAGGGCTTGTGCAGACAGGTGGGATTTTTCTGTATTTGATGTGCTTTTAAAACTCATGTCAAATGCAGGTCAGCAGATTCCCATTTACCTCAATGGCACACAGTGGATGACAGTTGTGTGCTTGCACTTGGTAATGCTTTGTGTTGCATGTCTAATTAAGATGCCTTTGCATTAAAGAGAAGGCAGACAAACACTGTGACTTGCAATCAAACATATGCACTTAAGCATTGCTACGTTCATGACAACAATGCCTGAGTGCACAACCTTCCCTGGTTACAGCATTACATACATTTGGTACTCACAATGTAAATGCACAATGTCAAAGTGGACTTTTCAGTAACTTGGGCTTCAGTCAGTGACTTTACTTAGGCCAGGTTCACACTTGGGCGATCCGTGACCACGCTGTAATCGTACACAAAACCGCGCAGATGGCCGACGGAATCGCCCACCACTGTTTATAGCGCTAATGGCACCCAGTCGCAAAAAAAAAAAGATACATGTGTACCTTTTTTCAGCGATTGCTGCACAGATGTAACCCCACTGAAATCAATGGGGCCGCATGGCAAACGCAGTGTGCAACCGCTGTGTGAAATCGCACCCGATCGCGTGTCCTGGGAAAGCAGAAGGCTGCACCAGCCCTTAGGCCCCATTCACACTGAGCGATTCGCAAATGCTTGCATTGAGCAAGCTGGAATCGCGGCAAAATCCGCTCCAAAAAGGGTCCTGCTGTAGCGACGCACGACCCGCGACAGCAGGACCCTTTGCCCCATTGCCAAGCATTGGAGAGCGATATTGCGCGGTAAAGAGCCGCGATATCGCGGGAATTACCGCACGATAAATCGATCAATGTGAACGGGGCCTTAGGGTGAAATTATGTCCTTAGTCTGCTACAGGCAGGAGTTATCATTCGCTCAACCTCCTCTTCCCCAGTGATCAGTCAGGCAGTTCATTGTAACTTTGTAGCAAGTCACAAGGTGAGAAACTGTAACAGGGGTTCTGTGTAAGACAGGGGTGCCCACAAGGTCGATCGCGATCTACCAGTCGATCGCGTAGCGATGTCCTCTCCTCCCGCCGCTTCTCTGGATCCCCGCTGCTCTCCCCAGCGGGGATCCGAGAAGAAGTTAAGGAACCTGCGGCGGGGGAGGGCGGAGGACGGAGCAGCTGTCACAGAACTAATGCAGAGCGGTGAGGGGAGAGAGAGAGAGACGCTCGGCCAGGAAAAGATGATCCTTCTGGAGAGAAATGCTGATAAGGGCATAGTACCGGAAGTCCCATTAAGGAAGCCAGGTGGCGTGTAATGACTCACCACCCGGCTTCCCGATTAGCAGGGAAGCCGTCTCCGTGCTTCTCGTCACTAGGTGACGAGAAAGCATGGAGCCGGCTTTCAGGCCAATCAGGAAGCTGGGCGCTGTGTAATGATGTGGCACCTGGCTTCCTGATTGGCCGGCTCCATGCGCTATGGTCACGAGGTGACGAGGGAGCATGGAGCCGTTCTTCCATTCACAAAAAGCCTTGCATTTTTCTTTTTAAAGAATACAAGGCGATATGTGAATGGAAGAGGAAAGATTCAGTCATACCCATCCCTCTTGTCCCCTCTTCCATTCCAAACAAAAAGGCTGTTTGAGAACTGAGGAGAGGAAGGGCTGGTACAGGTGAAACTCGAATAATTAGAATATCATGCAAAGTTCATTTATTTCCCTAATGCAACTTAAAAGGTGAAAGTAATATATGAGATAGACTCATTACATGCAAAGCAAGATAATTCAAGCCGTGATTTGTCATAATTGTGATGATTATGGCTTACAGCTCAAGAAAACCCCAAGAACCCCAAATCCACAACCTCAAAAAAGTAGATTATTACATGCAATCAATAAAACAAGGATTGTACATAGAACAATATCGGACCTCTGAAAAGTACAAGCATTGGGGGCGTGTCCAAGATGGCGACCTGAGCACACGTGTAGTAACTGTGCTCCGCCACCTATCCTACT